>NC_056741.1:376643344-376710844 GCF_019279795.1 Protopterus annectens
TTGGGGTCTTAAAAAGTTCATCTTCCTCAAAGTTCGACATTGAAAGGGTCTGTCACACATTCAGTGTTAGCAATATTTTAACTGATATCAATAGTAAACAGAACTGAATCATATTATTTCATTGAAAGACCTATTCTATAATTAAAAATATCACATTTTAGCCATCCTATGAGCTTCCCAGTTGAAGTTGTTAGTAAGTCATATATAAGTGTTTTACATTTTGCCCATTTGTTCCACATTATGAGAGGCGATGTTCCTCATTTTGGAGATGGAAGGTTGAGAGCTATAAGTCTAACTCAGCAAAGTGATTCTCTGGCTCACTCTGTCACATTCTGCTGCTGTTGTTGCCATTTCTGGAGAGAACACAATTCGCCAACATGTATTAGCCACTGTCCCAGACTGATACATTTGTAGGTAGCTTAACCAGCAAGACTGCTCTCCAAGCTACATCTACTTCCAGTGTAAGACTTCAGTGGGAAAACAGTCAATGAACCATTCAGGCTTACTGCAAACATCTAATAAATAAATACTGTATTCATTTCATTTTATTTGACTTTGACTATGTTAACAGATGTGCTGCAGATGAAAATGTTTAGATTAATTCTTACCTCCTGAGTATAGTTACAAAATACAAATAAAAATAGATGTCAGGACTAAGCTGTAAGTGACTGTTGAATGTAAAGACAAAGTATAAATAAATGCGTATTTGTACTCCGTAGTTAATGTCTGGTATTCAGTGACAAGCGCTGCTCTGCACAGCAGGGGTTTATGGTAAGTAGCTAAAGCATGGTTTGCAGGGCTGTTTGAGAATTTGGTAGGAAAGCAGAGTTCCACCACCAGCAAAATATAACCAAACTGAGCAGTGCAGTAAAAGCAACCAAAGGTGAGGATATTGAGCAAGAAACAATGCAAGTGACAGAGCATATTACAAGTCTTGTACTTATATATAAAGAATGCTATGAACAAGCTATATGCAAACGTAAGCTACTGTGTGTGCACATAAACACATAATAGACAGAACAAGCCTTGCATTAGAAATATATTAATTACTACATGATCAGTAACATGAGAAAAATCACTTAGAAATAAAAAACGTTCTGATGCAACTTAGCTAGGTCATCAGAAACATACAGAATAGCTAACATGTTGGTTGTCACACAGCTGTATAGACCAAGCAGGTACGATTAATGAACTATTCATTTGTTTCATGTCATGTGGCAGTTTATGATGTGTTTCCAGTATTATGTGTACTGGTAGCACAACCCTGACAAGTACAGACTAGAAGTAAAGGCACACAAACACACACACACACACACACACACACACACACACACACACACACACACACACACACACACAGACATACACACACACACACACACACACACACACACACACACACACACACACACACACACATACACACAGACACACACGAGAGAGAGAGAGAGCTGCTCAAATTTCAGATATTCACTCCGTTATCTAAGGGTTACCACTTACTAAAACCTAACTGGCACAAACATTTGCAGGTCCTGTGGAGAGTATATATAAGTTATGAAGCACAACTATGCATTGTGATATATAAGATTATTGTATCAGTCAAATACATTATATCAGAACACGTGTGCATGCAGACTGAGAACATAAAACATGGCACTACTGTATCTCATATACACCTTACACCAGTACACACATCTGCATGCATATTAAAACAACAGATGTCATTACTGTTTCTGTCCTGCATGTTACAGTAGAGCACATGTGCACATGCAAAATACAAATGTAACAAATAACACTACTTTATGTCATACACATTTTACCAAAACATGGAAATGCATATATACAAAGAATATAACACATACCATTATTCTGTATGCCGTACACATTACACCAGAGCACAGGTACATGCAGTATAACAATGTAATGTGGTGCTACTTTATAGGTTGCAGACATTATACCAGCTTGCAGCTTAAGAAGGCAAACCATGACACTACTGCATCTGTGAACCATGCTTTATCAGAACACATGTGCATGTACACTAAGAATGTCACACATGGCACTACTGTATCTGTGATTCACATTATAATAGAACACACACGTGGATGTACACTAAGAATGTCACACATGGCACTACCGTATCTGTGATTCACACTATATCAGAACACACATGTGCATGTACACTAAGAATGTAACACATGCCACTACTGCATATCCCACACAAGGATTTATATCAGATTGTCGAGATTTTATATTACTAAAATGTATATGGTCAAGACCACATGATTCACAATGTGAAATCCTGAACACTAAGTAAAAAAAACATTAACAGCATTTAAGCAGGGGGGTAAGCCCCCCAGCACCCCTCCAATACTGTGATGGGAATACATCCCATTCGTAGGTCAGGTTATGGCTAGAGTTCATGAAATTAGTATTGTTTCAGTCTTTGATGTACCAAATGTGATCTTTTTGATTCCCACAATGTGCCCAGAATTGCCTCCTTCTGCAGTTCAAGCAACATTATAATTGATAGCTTATTTAAGTACAATTATAAATTATTTTTTATTAGTCCTGTTGCACCTACTACTCTTGAACTGTCTGTGTATCTTTCTTCCACATTGCTCTCATTTCTGCTTGCAAATCCTAGTATTTTATAAGTTCATAGGTTCATACTAGGCTATCTGCCGAGGGCATTTACAAGCCTAGCCCATCGTTTTGTGGCTTACGCCACCCCTTTAGTATGGGGAACTATACCCATTATTTTGCTGTGCCTCTGTTGAGCAGTGACACTGAGGTAATCCCTGGGGTATATCTGCGATCTCCCATCCATTGGTCAAGATTTCTCTTGAACAAGGCCAGCGAGGTGCTCTGCCTCACATATACCGGGATTTTATTCCACAGCATAGGGAGTCTTTGGGTGATGAATCTATCCCTCCAGCGCGTCCTATTAATAGCCGTGTCGAGGTTTAAGTCTCCGCCCTTGTGGCTCTGACGGATCTAGATTTTTGAGGTGAAGCATATTCATCAAATCTGGGTTTGACATGGCCTTGTATGTTAGGCAAAGGTCACCTCTGAGCAAGCGGTGCGACTGAATAGAGCTGGAGTTCTTTCAGTCGGGCAGCATAGGACAGATGTTTGAGACCCTTTATCCTTTTGGTGAGGAACTTTGTGGCCTCTCCAGCTGCTGCAAGTGTCGGGTCAGATACATTCCGAATGGGGCATTGTACTCAATCATTGGTCTGATGAGTGATGAGTATAGGGAGACTATGACCTCCCTTGATCTAGATGAGAATCCCTTCATGATAAGGTGGGCAATGTAGAAGGTCTTCCTAACTACTTTAGCTACATGGGTGTCGAATGACAGACTACTATCAACCTGGGTCCCCAGGTCCCTGATAACTTCTTCTATGCTCAGTGGATTGCCACCTATTTGGTAGCTAGGGGTAACCTTGTTTTTCCCGAAGGGTATGACTATGCATTTTTGGCATTTAACTTTAGGCCATGGCTCTGGCACCAGTTATCCGTTTCTGTGAGACCCTTCTGAAGGATATCTGTGTCAGATGTGTTTTCCACTATGGCCCAGTTTGCAGTCATCTGCAAACTTTGTCAGCCATAACCCTCCTGTGTTTGCTTGTACTTGGAAAAGTAGATGCCAAACAAGAGTGGGCCCAGGACTGAGCCCTGTGGTACACCACTTGTGACAGGCTTTGAGTCTGACATGGCGCCAGCAACTCTGACCCTGTGGGTTCTGTCACTCAGCCAGTTTGCAATCCATCTTGTGATGTATGGGTTAACATTTAAGCTGATGAGTTTTTCAATGATACCCGAGTGGGGTATTGTATCAAGGCCTTCGCCAGATCGAGGTAGGCTGTATGGACTGCCTTTCCTCATCAATGGCTTTGGTGACTGTTTCAAAAAGTCAACCAAGTTTAGAAGGCATGATCTGCCTTTGACAAAGCCAAACTGGGATGGATCCAAAGTCTGCAAATTCCTATGTCTTTATTTATGAGGTCCATTATGATCCTCTCCATGGCTTTGCAGATAAGGCTTGTCAAGCTAATGGGCGGTAATTTCCAGGGTCGGTGGAGGCACCGCCTTTGTGAAGTGGGACCACAGTTGCAGTGCGCCACTCCTGGGTACGTATCCAGAGGTAAGACTATGATTAAACAGCTGTCCTAGCTGTGGGTTTAATTCCTCGTTGAGTTCGTGGAGCACACAGCCGGCGACACCATCAGGTCCCATGGATGCTGTGTTTTTTGCTGTGGAGAGAAGTTCTCACTTGGGCGTTGGAGATGTTTGGGGGCTGCAATCTCTTGGTATAGATATCTCGCCTTTTGGGGGAGGGGAGAAGTTTGCACTGAACCTGTCAGCCAGTATGTTGGCAATGTCTGTAGGATCAGTAATCTTCACATCATTTTGAACTAGTTCTGAGCATATCTGGGAGGTTCCTCCCAGGTTTCTAACATAGCTAAAGAAGGCCTTATGATTGTCTTTTGAGTCTTTAGCTATTTTTCTCTCAAAATTTGCTTTGGATGATTTTATGAGAGCTCTTAGTTTTTACTTATAGTGATCAAGGGTGTCTTACCTTTTAAGGATTTTGCTCTATCTTGTAGTAGCTTCCTCCTTTTGTTGTAGAGTTTGTTTATGGCTGGGGTCCACCAGACTGGACGCTTGCCTTTGGTACAAAGAGTCTTTGTTTTGCTTGGGATTGCCTTATCCATGCAGTCCTGCAGGTGCTGGTAGAAGGCATTTGTAAGTGATTCAGCGGCTTGAGTACTGTTTTCCATGGCTCGGGGCCTTAAAGGAGACCACACTAGTCTTTAGAAGTGTGAAGTCGGCTTTCGAGAAGTTCTTTACTGTGGTCTTTTTATTTCAGGTGGGGTGGGATGAGGACCTTCAGCGAGATTAGTTTGTGATCTGATCTCACCAGTGAGGGGTATACTTCTGGTGTTGAACATTGTGCTCCCATGTTCGTGATGATGAGATCAAGTATGTTTTCTCCTCTTGTGGGGATGGTGACTAGTTGTTCCATGGCATTTGAGTTTATGAATTCCAGGAACTTTTGGGCTAGGGTGTTTGGGCTTGAGTAGTGTTCCCAGTCTATATTAGGGTAATTGAAGTCACCTAGTATGATGGTGTTTGGTGATACATTTATCCCTCTAGTGTTTTCAGGAAGGCCATGTGAGGTTCCTGAGTTTGTGAGGGTGGCCTGTAACATGCTACAATTTGCAGAGCAGTCTTGCCTATGGTTAATTGCACCTGGATGGTCTCCGATGCATCGTGCATTGCCACCAGTCTTGAGGTGTGGGTGTCTTTGATGAATATGGATACCCCCCCCTCCTTTCTTGGTATTGTCCGGATTTTGGGGCCGGAACGCATGATAAGAGGTAAAACCTGATAGTGCTGGGGTGCTCTCAGGAGCCTTGAACCAGGTTTCTGTCACTGCACAGACATCGATGTTCTCCATACTGAGAAGGGCCTCGAGTGCGTGCATTTTGAGATTTAGACTTCTGGCATTGAGCAGCATTACCCTTAGATTTTTCCTTTTTTGTGTTCTAGGGTGGTAGGTTTAGAATTTGAGCCTTGCCTAAAAAGGCACTATGGGGGTGGCAAGAGCCTTTGCCAATATCCGGAATCCCAGGGGTGACAGGTGCAAGCCGTCCTTTGCGAAGCAGCGTGGCTTGTCCAGCATGTCATCCCAGGCAGACAGACATTGGATCCCCTTTGAATGACACCAGAGTTTAAGCCAATTGTTAAAGCTGATCATCTTATCTCTGTATTGTGGCATCATTCTTGGTGAAGGTAGGATACTGCTCAAGGTCAGGGTCATACCTGCCTGGGCTACATAATCAGAGAGCTCCTCAATGTCTCTTTTCATGTAGTCCAAGGAGGTATGTCTCAGGTCATTTATACCAGCGTGGACAATGACTGAGTCGTATTTGTACCTGCTGTTGAGAGACCTGAGTGCTTGCGTTATGTGGCGGATTCTAGCACCCGACAGGCAGCTTACTGTGACCTTCTCCTTACTCAGTCTGGTGAGTGGGACGTCAGTGTGTCTGACTATGGAGTCACCAATGACTAGTGTGTCTGGCATTGTGTTTGGCCTTAAGGGCTGTGACTGTTTGACACTCTGACTGTGAGGTCTATGTGTTGCAGGTGTTGTGTTCTGAGGTGGTGGTTGTTTGGGTGTCTGCTTTGGTGGCCTCTGCTGTTTTGGTAGATTTTTGATCAGAGCCGCCGAGTATGTCTTTGTGTGTTTATGTGTATGATTTGAGGTTGTGATGGTACTATGTGAGACTGGGTCTATAGTGTGTGTGGTAACCTTCTCCTCCTGACTGGTCTTGCCAGTCCTATGTTGAGAGAGCTCAGCCTCCAGTTTGGCCGTATAGTTGCATCTCTCGCATGTATTTGTGTTTTGTGGGAGGAGGAGAGGGTTGTCTGTGTACATGAGGCAATTGTAACATTGCCTCAATATTCCCAGGTTCACCAGCTGAGCAGGAGAGGACACTAGCAACTGATCCCTCGACATGCTAGAAGGACTAGACAAAAACTTTAAAAGAGATTCCGGGGATGTGGGTGACCGAGAAATGGGGTTTTGCCTTTTGGGGTGCTATCTATAAGAGTGCCGTATCAAGGTAATAAGTACTGTAGGAGCAAGTGCTAGGTTTAACAGACAGAGAAAAGTCTACTTGGAGTCAAGTAGAGATGATCTTTTTAGGTATTAGAGAAAGTGCTAGTAACAGGGATGCTTAAAGGTAAGATTGAAAAGAATGCACTCTGCAGTGTGCACTAGAGAAGTTAGATATGAAAGTAGGTAACTTGAGTTTTACCTGTTTAAAAAGTTAAGGTTTAGTGGAGAGTTACTATTTTTAAAACAGCAAGATGGACTGAAAGGGGTGGTTACTTTTGTATTTTGGTACTATGAAATACTGTAGGATGGCCAATAAATTTAAATAATTGAAGGGGTGGGATTTCAAAAGTGATGGTTTTGTGATTACTCACATAAGCCAGTGAAAGTAGAGAGAAATGAGATATATGGTCAGATTAACATAAGAGGCGGGCAACTAGAAAGACAGTGGTATTTAACAAGACAACTTAAATGGGTGGGAGGGAGGGAAAAATTCTGCTTGACTCAGAACAGAGAGAGCTGTGGTCTCTTTTGAAGTTTTAATATGCTGTTTAAAACAGAATGCAAGCAAAACACAAGATAAAGAAAACAAACTACAGTATTCAAGATATAGAAAGGCAATACAGAAATACAAAAAATAACAGCAAACTAACCTTTCCTTCACAGCAAAGTGTAGCAGAGTCTGGATGAGCCTTTCTGACTCAGAACAGAGAGAGCTGTGGTCTCTTTTGAAGTTTTAATATGCTGTTTAAAACAGAATGCAAGCAAAACACAAGATAAAGAAAACAAACTACAGTATTCAAGATATAGAAAGGCAATACAGAAATACAAAAAATAACAGCAAACTAACCTTTCCTTCACAGCAAAGTGTAGCAGAGTCTGGATGAGCCTTTCTGACTCAGAACAGAGAGAGCTGTGGTCTCTTTTGAAGTTTTAATATGCTGTTTAAAACAGAATGCAAGCAAAACACAAGATAAAGAAAACAAACTACAGTATTCAAGATATAGAAAGGCAATACAGAAATACAAAAAATAACAGCAAACTAACCTTTCCTTCACAGCAAAGTGTAGCAGAGTCTGGATGAGCCTTTCTGACTCAGAACAGAGAGAGCTGTGGTCTCTTTTGAAGTTTTAATATGCTGTTTAAAACAGAATGCAAGCAAAACACAAGATAAAGAAAACAAACTACAGTATTCAAGATATAGAAAGGCAATACAGAAATACAAAAAATAACAGCAAACTAACCTTTCCTTCACAGCAAAGTGTAGCAGAGTCTGGATGAGCCTTTCTGGTAAAGCTCTGAAATGTTTTAGTTTACTCCTTAAATAGAAATTTTAGTTCCTAGCTCCACCCCCTCTGTTAACAAGTGATTAACCTTAAGTGACCTCCTCTGTCTTATGAATGAGTCCTTAATTAATCAGTTCTTATTTCTGCTTGACTCAGAACAGAGAGAGCTGTGGTCTCTTTTGAAGTTTTAATATGCTGTTTAAAACAGAATGCAAGCAAAACACAAGATAAAGAAAACAAACTACAGTATTCAAGATATAGAAAGGCAATACAGAAATACAAAAATAACAGCAAACTAACCTTTCCTTCACAGCAAAGTGTAGCAGAGTCTGGATGAGCCTTTCTGACTCAGAACAGAGAGAGCTGTGGTCTCTTTTGAAGTTTTAATATGCTGTTTAAAACAGAATGCAAGCAAAACACAAGATAAAGAAAACAAACTACAGTATTCAAGATATAGAAAGGCAATACAGAAATACAAAAAATAACAGCAAACTAACCTTTCCTTCACAGCAAAGTGTAGCAGAGTCTGGATGAGCCTTTCTGACTCAGAACAGAGAGCTGTGGTCTCTTTTGAAGTTTTAATATGCTGTTTAAAACAGAATGCAAGCAAAACACAAGATAAAGAAAACAAACTACAGTATTCAAGATATAGAAAGGCAATACAGAAATACAAAAATAACAGCAAACTAACCTTTCCTTCACAGCAAAGTGTAGCAGAGTCTGGATGAGCCTTTCTGACTCAGAACAGAGAGAGCTGTGGTCTCTTTTGAAGTTTTAATATGCTGTTTAAAACAGAATGCAAGCAAAACACAAGATAAAGAAAACAAACTACAGTATTCAAGATATAGAAAGGCAATACAGAAATACAAAAAATAACAGCAAACTAACCTTTCCTTCACAGCAAAGTGTAGCAGAGTCTGGATGAGCCTTTCTGGTAAAGCTCTGAAATGTTTTAGTTTACTCCTTAAATAGAAATTTTAGTTCCTAGCTCCACCCCCTCTGTTAACAAGTGATTAACCTTAAGTGACCTCCTCTGTCTTATGAATGAGTCCTTAATTAATCAGTTCTTATTTCTGCTTGACTCAGAACAGAGAGAGCTGTGGTCTCTTTTGAAGTTTTAATATGCTGTTTAAAACAGAATGCAAGCAAAACACAAGATAAAGAAAACAAACTACAGTATTCAAGATATAGAAAGGCAATACAGAAATACAAAAAATAACAGCAAACTAACCTTTCCTTCACAGCAAAGTGTAGCAGAGTCTGGATGAGCCTTTCTGGTAAAGCCAGTATGACTTTGTGTCTCTCTGTATGTAATGGTGTAGCATTTCAATGATTAATGCTATTTTTGTCTCTTTTTCATTGACTGCTATATCTAGCATCTGTTTTTCTGAACTGATGGCAATAGGTGATCTTATGTGATATAAAGGTCATCATTCTCTATGATGCTTTGTAGTTTACAATTAGTGTTTGCATAATCCTCCATGCAATGGCCTTGGCACATTATTATGCATTTCAATATGCAAACACACCTATGAACCTATATTCACCCCGGGGATCACTCCAGTGGTTCTACTCGACAGAGGCATTGAGAACTAAGGTTGGGTGGCATGATGCCAGGGTAATCCTATGGGATAGGCTTGTAAAGGCTCCAGAGCCATTAGCCTAGTACACACCTATGAACCTATGAACCCTGTGTCATGATTGTATCATACCCAACAAAGAGATGTGCAACTGCTTACAGTTCTATTTTAGGTTCATAGGTAGGTACTAGGCTATTGGCCCAAGGGCCTAAGTAAGCCTAGCCAACAAGGTTCCCTGGCTTTCACCACCCAAGAAAATTATTTTCCTGTGCCCCTATCAAGCAGAGCCACAGAAGTGATCCCCAGGGTGAATTTACTATTTCCCATCCACTCATCAAGATTTTTCTTGAAGAGTGCTAATGAGGAACTCTGCTTGACATAGATGGGTAGCTTGTTCCAGAGTATGGGAAGTCTCTGGGACAGTAATCAATCCCTCCAGCATGTTCTGTTTATTGTGGTGACAAAGTTTAGATCCCTAGAGTGTGTAGCTCAGAGGGATTGGGATTTCTTTAAGTGGAGCGTGTCTAAAAGCTCTGGGTTTGACATAGCTTTGTGTGTTAGGTAGAGATTGCCTCTGGGTAGGCGATATGCAATGGAGTAAAGCTGCAGTTTTTTGAGATGGTCTGCATAGGGCATCTGTTTGAGGCTGGTAATCCTCTTTGTGAGGTATTTCTGTGGCCTTTCCAGCTGTTGTAGATGTCTTGTGAGGCACATTCCTAAAGGGGCATTGTATTCTATAATGGGTCTAATGAGTGACGAGTAGAGGGGAACAATGACCTCTTTTTTCCTGGATGAGAAACCTTTTGTGATGAGGTGTGCCACATAGAAGGATTTCCTGACCACTGTGGTGATGTGATTATCAAAGGAGAAAATACTGTCCACCTGTGTCCCAAGGTCTCTTATCACATATTCAGTGTTAAGTAGACTGCCGCCTATGTGGTAGTTCATGGGTACAGTGTTTTTACCAAAGGGGATGACAATGCACTTTTTGGCACTGAGCTTGAGGCCATGGCTCTGACACCAGGCATCTGTCTTAGCAAGGCCCTTTTGTAGGATGTCCACATCTTTTGGAGTTTTGATTATGGCTCCTAGTTTGCAGTCATCTGCAAACTTCATTAGTCAAAGACCTTCTGTGTTGGCCTGTACTTCAGAGAAGTAGATACCAAACAGGAGAGGACACAGGACTGAACCCTGTGGTACTCCACTTGTCACTGGTCTGAAGTTGGATTTGGAGTCTGCTACTTTCACAGTGTGTGTTCTGTCAGTGAGCCAGTTGGCAACCCATCTTGTGACATAGGGATTTATACCTAGTTTAGTGAGTTTATCTATAATTTCAGAGTGGAGGATGGTGTCGAAAGCCTTGGCAAGATCTAGATAGGCTGTGTGAACCACCTTACCCTCATCTACAGCTTTGGTGACCGCTTCAAAGAAGTCTATCAGGTTATAAAACCCTTTTGGGTCATCAATGAATTACTTATTTTGTACTTTTCCTTTATGTTTATCTGCATACCTTCTAAGTTTTTCAGCTTGTGCTGAAACATTTAGTTTATAATAGTTAATAGTGTATGATAAATTCTGGTCTGTTTTGGTGCTATGTGTTGCTTTTACCACTCTGCCTTTTTAACTATGCTAGTAATTTGTTCTCTTTTTCGGTATTCCTCATACAGTGATACTTTTTGTCTTAATTACTTTATAGTTTTCTCTAGTCGGTGCTTCTAATGTGTTATTCTGCTTGTTTCCTTCCTTTCCTTTGTTGCTCTACATTTTTGTAGTAACACTTTATCCATTATTAATTTAGCCGCATGTTATAATACATATGAGTCCTGATACTGTGTTAATCTGTTTTATGAGTCTTCTAACATTTTGAGTGTTATATACTTTCTGTAACCTGTTTATTTCATCTATCTCAAAGTCTATCCATTTCAATTAAATCAAGGTCTTCCCTTAGATCACTTTCCTCTGGACTGAGCACATCTTATTTGCTCTCTATTTCCTGTAAGTTTTCTAAAGAAGGTTCCAAAACATTGTTCTGTGACATGTCCTCTTCAGATACATCCTGCTTCATCTGTTGCTCCTCCATTATGTGGACCCATTGGTGCATCATGCCACAACATTACCTGCATCTGGTTTGCCATTGCTTACTACTCCTTCCCTTACTGAACAAATTCAACTGGACATTTCTGTGCTTCTCCTACAGAAGGCTCCGGAACATTGCCCTGTGGCATATCCTCATCAGATGTATCCCACTCTGCCTGATGCACATCCATTTGGGGACCCATTGTACCATCATGTTATAGCACTGCCCATGTTGGAGTTTCTACAATAAACTTTCACTTTGCAGATAGTCCCTCACCTCAATTCCTATCTAACTCACTCTTCTTTTCACAGCCCCTCACCTCAATTTCTATTTAACTTAATCTTCTTTTCTACATGCCCCTGTATAATGTTATTTTTTGTATTATGAAAGTTTCTATATTCAGGTGCCTTTGCCTGAATTTGTCTTCAAATATCTTTAGAGCTGTATTTTTTGTATTGATTAGTTTGGCTTTCTCTTAGATAGATAGATAGATAGATATATAGATAGATAGATAGATAGATAGATAGATAGATAGATAGATAGATAGATATAGATAGATAGATAGATAGATAGATAGATAAATAGATAGATAGATAGATAGATAGATATAGATATAAATAGATAGATAGATAGATAGATAGATAGATAGATAGATATAGATAGATAGATAGATAGATAGATAGATAGATAGATAGATAGAGATAGATAGATAGATAGATAGATAGATAGATAGATATAGATAGATAGGTAGATAGATAGATAGATAGATAGATAGATAGATAGATAGATAGATATAGATAGATATAGATAGATAGATATAGACAGATAGATATAGATAGATATAGATAGATAGATAGATAGACAGATAGATATTAGATAGATAGATAGATAGATAGATAGATAGATAGATAGATAGATGGAGATAGATAGATAGATATAGATAGAGATAGATAGATAGATAGATAGATAGATAGATAGATAGATAGATAGATAGATATAGATAGATATAGATAGATAGATAGATAGATAGATAGATAGATAGATAGATAGATAGATAGATAGATAGATAGATAGATATTAGATAGATAGATAGAGATAGATAGATAGATAGATAGATAGATAGATAGATAGATAGATAGATAGATAGATAGATAGATATAGATAGATAGATAGATAGATAGATATTAGATAGATAGATAGATAGATAGATAGATAGATAGATAGATATAGATAGAGATAGATAGATTGATAGATAGATAGATAGATAGATAGATAGATAGATAGATAGATATAGGTAGATTTATATAGATAGATAGATATACATACACATATAGATAGATAGATAGATAGATAGATAGATAGATAGATAGATGGATAGATAGACAGATAGATAGATAGATAGATAGATAGATAGATAGATAGATAGATAGATAGATAGATAGAAGATAGATAGATAGATAGATTGCACCATATCAGAGCTAATTTTCTTTCCCATGCCCATGTTTCTTTCTTGTACCCTTCAAAAACTCTTCTTCTTTATATTTTCTCACTTTCTCTGTTGCTTTCTTTTCCAGGTGACCCACTGTTTCTCTGTTTATATAATATTTGTCAATGATCTGTTGTATTAAGGAATATAAATTTTTGTCTGTAGCTTCTGACAGTTTTTAATGTGTAAGCATTTTTCTTTCCTCTAATTACTCCTTTACTCTTGTTAAATATCCTCTATCTAGAAATTCTGGGCTGCTTGAATATTAGCAAGACTGCATAATTTCTTTTATCTGTTCAACAGTCCACTTTGTCATTTCTATGGCTCTTTCTTAGCTTGTCAATTTTTGCTGTTTTTGTGGACTACTTCATCATTCTACCACAGGAGGGTGACCCTCTCCCTGTGCCTGGCCTGTTCCTATGGTAGGAATCTTTCCATGTCCTGAGAATTCTATGCTGCTTTTTTTTTCAGTCTTGGCACCAGTGTGTATACCAGATGTAGGCAATTTTTATCCTGAAACTCTTGTAGATATATAAAATACGTCTATATATAAAATCGTCTTTGTGAGATTTTGTAAAAACAGAATCTATCATGTGAAGGTACAAACAAAGACTAGAGGATTAATTCAGATTTAGCAAGATAGCAATAGTACTCTCCTTTACTCGTAGATTTCATCTCCCCATTTGGATCCCATGCTTGCTGATTTCATCTCATCATTCAGATTTGTGTGATAGACACAGACTGATACAGTAGTGCCATATTTTACATTCATAGCCTGCATGAACATATGTGTTCAGTCAAGACACACATTACAGATAAAGCAGTGTCATGTGTTACATGCTTAGTCTACATGCATATATGTCCTGGTGTAATGTGTGGGACAGCTACAGTACTGCCACGCATTACATTATCAGTCTGCATTTACACAGTGTAATGTGTGTGATAGACAGAGTTGTGTCATGTGTAACATTCTTAGTGCGCATGCACATCTGTTCTGCTGTAAAATGTAAGACTTTGCATTACTAAGAATCTGACATGTGGCACTATTCTATCAATGACATACCAGAATACATGCATATGTAGAATAAGACTACTACACATGTCACTACCATATGTATCATGCACAGTACACCAGAACACATGCGTACATTCAGACTATAAAAGTTACATGACACAAGTGTATCTGTCACACACATTATACCAGTATACGTGTACATGCAGACTAGGAATTGAGCACACTGGACACATTGTAGATGCTGAGAAGAGCATTCTTGGCTGTCATCAAAGACTGAAACAATGTTAATTTCATGAATTCTAATGATACCCTGAGTTAGGAATGTGGTCCATTCTAATCATGATATTGGAAACCCAAAAGACTTGGAGAAATTAAACCAGGAGAGGCGGTATGACAGGTAAGTTAGAATAAAATAAATACTATACAGTGTTATGTAGTTGCTGGCTTAATAAAATACGAAATCATACAGGATTAAGTGTGATATTGTAATAAATGGTACACTTTGAATTCTTGCATAACAAAGTATTGTATTCAATAAATAAATGACTGCAATGTCACTGAAGAATCTTGTGTAGTCTGTTGGGAAAGCATGGATGAGGACAAGTTAGCAAACTTCTGCAAAACACTCTTATTAGTTACTTACAATTCACATCCATTTACTTTCATTTGCAAAGTCTCCCAAGAACATCTTACAGTCCACAGACTTGGTACTCCAGTTAAGATCAAGCTGTCCAATAATTCCTGGTATGTCTAAAAGTGTCCCTAGTGTTCTCTGAGTATTCACAATTAGGCTGCTTGCATTTCATGGCTTTATCTAGTTAAGGTTTCTAGACATGGTTCCCCAAGTGTCTCCACCCTGGTCACAAAACACCTTGCCTATGAGGGGCAAATCTCTCTGTCATTTTGGGTTGCAAACCTTGTTGTCACCACCACTCACTTCACAGGTGATTTACATTGAACTCACTGATTGTAGATTTTACTACTATATTATGTGGTGTTTATACACCACCAGTTTGTACCATAATGTAAGGTAAATGCACATAAAAACAGCTTGTTGCCTTGTAGACAAGGATAAGATTGCCTCTAATGTATACCAGGATAGACAGAAGAGATCACTGTTCTTTAGTCTATTTTCATAAGATGTGTTCTACATGTTTTAAAACAGCGAACATCCTTTAGATACTTTCAAAGCTGGTGATCTAAGATTTTTAATGAGGAACCAGAGACATTGTCCAAATTCTATTTTGAGTCTATGTAAGTAAGGTAACATAAATGGTTTCATCACCTCTACACTCACTGGTTTAATATGCTTTTGACAAAGCCTATTAACCTAGTATAGTATTTTACAATTTACTCTACATGGTATTCAAAATCAAGAGTAATCCCCATACCCTCCCAATCACCATAATTCTATCAGTGCCATTACTGCATTTTTAAGAGTAATCCCTAGTGTCTAGTGGTCCATCCTTCACCCCAAAGTTTGTAACAGGTTGAACACAAAGCCTTTTTGAGTGTTTTTAACACAGTGACATGGTGGGGATGGCCATGTAAATCTCTTCCTGGAGGCAGTTCTGGAGACAGAATATGGCTAATTAGCTTAAGCCTCTTTCCCTGGAATGATTCATTAGCATTCAGCATGACTGTTAGGCCAGCCCTTTGGGGTGCTGCACACCTTCATGTTACAGGACCATGTAGCACCATGTTAGAGCAGTTGCTAAATTGGGGAAAGGTACTGTGATGTATATATAGAGGTGTACATGTTGCAGTGCCTTACAGAATCCCTTATCAGTTTTAATGATGTTGCAGTTTCATTACTGTGATGTATAAATCGAGGTGTACATGCTGCAGTACCTTATAGAATCCCCTCCCCAGTTTTAATGATGTTTCAGTTTCATTACTGTGATGTATACATTGAGGTGTACATGTTGCATTACCTTATAGAATCCCCTCCCAGTTTTAATGATGTTTCAGTTTCATTACTGTGATGTATACATCGAGGTGTACATGTTGCATTACCTTATAGAATCCCCTCCCAGTTTTAATGATGCTTCAGTTTCATTACTGTGATGTATACATCGAGGTGTACATGCTGCATTACCTTATAGAATCCCCTCCCAGTTTTAATGATGTTGCAGTTTCATTACTGTGATGTATACATCGAGGTGTACATGCTGCATTACCTTATAGAATCCCCTCCCAGTTTTAATGATGTTGCAGTTTCATTACTGTGATGTATACATCGAGGTGTACATGCTGCAGTACCTTATAGAATCCCCTCCCAGTTTTAATGATGCTTCAGTTTCATTACTGTGATGTATACATCGAGGTGTACATGCTGCAGTACCTTACAGAATCCCCTACCAGTTTTAATGATGTTGCAGTTTCATTACTGTGATGTATACATCAAGGTGTACATGCTGCAGTACCTTACAGAATCCCCTACCAGTTTTAATGATGTTGCAGTTTCATTACTGTGATGTATACATCAAGGTGTACATGCTGCAGTACCTTATAGAATCCCCTCCCAGTTTTAATGATGCTTCAGTTTCATTACTGTGATGTATACATCGAGGTGTACATGCTGCAGTACCTTATAGAATCCCCTCCCAGTTTTAATGATGCTTCAGTTTCATTACTGTGATGTATACATCGAGGTGTACATGCTGCAGTACCTTATAGAATCCCCTCCCAGTTTTAATGATGCTTCAGTTTCATTACTGTGATGTATACATCGAGGTGTACATGCTGCAGTACCTTATAGAATCCCCTCCCAGTTTTAATGATGTTGCAGTTTCATTATTGTGATGTATACATCGAGGTGTACATGTTGCAGTACCTTATAGAATCCCCTCCCAGTTTTAATGATGCTTCAGTTTCATTACTGTGATGTATACATCGAGGTGTACATGCTACAGTACCTTATAGAATCCCCTCCCAGTTTTAATGATGCTTCAGTTTCATTACTGTGATGTATACATCGAGGTGTACATGCTGCAGTACCTTATAGAATCTCCTCCCAGTTTTAATGATGCTTCAGTTTCATTACTGTGATGTATACATCGAGGTGTACATGTTGCAGTACCTTATAGAATCCCCTCCCAGTTTTAATGATGCTTCAGTTTCATTACTGTGATGTATACATCGAGGTGTACATGCTGCAGTACCTTATAGAATCCCCTCCCAGTTTTAATGATGTTGCAGTTTCATTACTGTGATGTATACATCGAGGTGTACATGTTGCATTACCTTATAGAATCCCCTCCCAGTTTTAATGATGTTGCAGTTTCATTACTGTGATGTATACATCGAGGTGTACATGTTGCAGTACCTTATAGAATCCCCTCCCAGTTTTAATGATGTTGCAGTTTCATTACTGTGATGTATACATCGAGGTGTACATGTTGCATTACCTTATAGAATCCCCTCCCAGTTTTAATGATGCTTCAGTTTCATTACAGTGATGTATACATTGAGGTGTACATGCTGCAGAACCTTATAGAATCCCCTCCCAGTTTTAATGAAATTTCAGTTTCATTACTGTGATGTATACATCGAGGTGTACATGCTGCAGTACCTTATAGAATCCCCTCCCAGTTTTAATGATGCTTCAGTTTCATTACAGTCTCATTCTTCAGAGTCCGTAGCCATTAGTGCCATCTAGTTTTTCAAAATCCCATCTCTGTAAGTGACCAAGAATTTCATCCCTGGAAAAGATAACATTCTTACCTTTTAGATCCATGGTATCCACTTGAAACATAGATGGACTGTGGCCATACATATCCACAAAGAAGCCAGTAAAACAACAGAGATATAATTTCCTTTCTTATAAGTCATACCACTATGCTTAAGAGAGGTAATTTGTGACTTAGCCCCCTTTCCTCTGCTAACAAATTTTAGAAGTGGCCTCCTCTTACCATTAGCATTTTAGTAAGATTTTCATCATATTGTATCTGGTCTCTTTTGGCTCTAGTTTTACGGGGCTTTTTTAATGCAAATAATAAACTCTAGCCTTAGTGATCCTCTTTCTTCCTATCCTGGTTTTCCATAGTTTATTTCTAACTTGTCAATAACTGCATCCATTTTTTTATATAAATCACCACAGTAACATACATTAGCCGGTGCTCCGGTTTCCTCCCACATCCCAAATACATGCTGTAGGTGGATTGGACACTCTAAATTGGCCCTAGGCATGAGTGCGTGCATGTGTGTGCCTTCTGTGGAAAGTTGGGCACCGGGCTGGCAACTCGACACTGCAAAACTCCACTGCCAATTATGAGCGGACAGGTGATCCGCTGTGGCGACCCCTATCCGGGAAAAGCTGAAAGAAGAAGAATTAACATGCATTAGCCATGGTATTCTCAAAAAATTAACTATTGACACAAATCACATTCCCTTCCATTTCACCAATACATATCTCCTTATCTAAGACCACATTGATCTTCTTTCTTCCCAAAGTGGTATGTTTTTTCCTTTCTCTTCCTAAAGTTCAGTGTTCCAATTGTAATAGTTCCTTTCTATTTGGATTACTTAAACTATGTAATAGACAATGAGTATTCCCTGCACTGTTATCAGTCTTTGAGAGGTATTTAGAGATAGAATGACAAGGCCAGCTTGAGACTGGTTAAATCTGTTGGTACCAGGTCTACAAGAATGTCACTAGGGCTTCAGCTCTTAAATCATATTCTTGATTCCATTCCATAACAGAAGTCACATCAGAGTCGTGTGGTAGATACCAGACAGTGGCAGTGTAGCTCATCATGCACGAGTCAAACGACATTGACAATAAAGACAGGTGCTGTCATTCACACCTGTGTAACAGTCAATATTACCCCTCTAAGAAAACCAAGGTTTATCATATCATTAAAGGCATACATGTTCAATTTGTCCATGCTGATGGATAATTTGAGGAGGAGGAAAAAAGGGAAATAACTTGCTTTGCACATAAAACACATGAGTGCTTTTTTGTTGGGTGGGAAGAAATTAGAGTAATTTAAAAAACTTTTCCAGGAAAACAAGCTATAGCACATGTATAGTAACTCTTGTAACTCTTCAAAATGGTTTACTTCACAGTTATGAATCATCCCTCCACTGGTGCTATTAACTGAGAACAAAACAAAAACCACAGATATTGACTTAATAAAATAAACCGAAATAGGTGAACTGCCCCACAAATCACTTTACTTACTAAAAAGTCAAATAAATATTAGGTGATTTCGTCCACCATATGGACTTCATCAGAATGAAAGTTAAAGAGCAAAAGCAGATTATAAAGCACTCCATAACACCTCCCCTGGAACTTTATTGGATGGTCAATTAGTGACAAAGAATTCAATAATTAAAGACCACCCACAGACCAGGGAAGAAACCACAAACTCAAGTAACATTAAAAACCATGCCATGCACTCTACAAATTTAACATTCTAAAAAAAACAACAGATCATTGTGAAAATGGTAGTGTTGCAAGTAGAAAAATATAATAATAATGCTGAGTAAAAATTGAATAATACAATTAAATATAATAAATGTAACAAATTAGAGTCATTCACATATACAAAGAAGCTTTTAATGCAGAACAATACCAATGAACAACATGATGTTCAAACCATGCCCAATGGTTGAATCAAGCGTAACTTGCCATCTTAACTCTTTCCACTCTAATATATCCTTCCAAGGGCCCCCCCCCCCCCAAAAAAAATACTCCCTATGTCAGTGATGGTGAACCTACAGGGCTCGGCATGTCAAAAATTTGGAAAATGCCTATCTTGATTCTGCTGGCATGTCAGCCCCCCGCGAACAAAAGAGAAACAATTCTTTTCATATTCATTAATTTAAAAAAAATACAGTCCAGTCATGTGTGCTGCTATGTATTATGAAAGTAAAAGAAAAATCAGTGACTTACAATAGAGAAAATTATATGTGCACTGATAATTGGGCTTAAAACAGTAATCCAAAAAAGTACCCTACTTTTAATAGTAATTTTGAATTGAACTGAAAAAAATATGGAACACACTGCATTTCATTTGATTAAGATCTATTGCGGACTTTTTCTTGTTGAGTTTTAATAGATAAGTGCAGGGTTACAGATTTCTTGTATTTTTGTTCTTTCAGTTTCTTTGGTAACTCTGGTGCTGGTGAATGCCGGTGTGTCACCCAAAATATTGTGGCATGTCACCTTTGACACGAGTGTCATAGGATCACCATCACTGCCCTATATTATCTAATACATAAAATTTGAATTGATGGGTGTTGTTAGCTTTAACATGTTTAAACAAAGCATTACACTCATCTTTCTTAGTAATATCATATATATATATATATATATATATATATATATATATATATATATATATATATGTTGGTAAATTCTTGTTCTTAATGGTTTCTGTGTTTTACCAATGTAGAAAGCAGGACATGACTGGCACTGAGCCACATAAACGACTCCTGCACTACAACAATAAAACCTTTGCTTCAAGGATACCTTACCAAAGTCAACTATGTGAAATGTTGAACCATCCATAATAAAACCACATTGGTTACAATGTCCACATTTTTTCATGTAACAATAACTGGACATTGTATCCAGTTTTTTATAAGAGATTTAAAGGAAACATCCTTTTTGTAAGCAAAAGAGGGATAGGGACCCAAAATATGAAACTGTTCCCCAGCCATTTGTAATGCATTATGTGTCACCCCAATAGTAAATTTCCTTTTCCAAATATATGTGTATGACTGTTCTCATTTAACTATAACTTCACCAACAATCACATCAATAAAACTGAGTGGATAACCATGCATTTCAAACACCATCCTAAGTTTAGTGATCTCTTGTAGAAACATCTCATGTTGTGAAATCATTTGCACCAGTCTGCCTAATTGTCCGTTAATTAGTACTTTTTTCTGTTGCAATGGGTGCCAACTACTGTAATGCAATAATGAATTAGAGTAAGTTTTTTTATAAATATTAGATTCAAAGCAATGCCCAACTCTGTTTTTAGAAATTGTTACAGCTAGAGGAATTTGGTGGTGTTTTTAAGATAAAAAAAAATCATTAAACTTCTCTAGGCTGCCTGTCCAAAAAAACTATAATACCATTCAAGTAGTGCCCACAGAGGGGCCACTGGTCACTATATGTAGAGTAAAAAACAAAATTAAACTCCCATTCAGCCATGATCAAATTCACAAAAATCGTGGTAAAGGTGGTACCCATAGCTACTCCTCTGCATTGCCTAAATACTTATCCCTCAAAAAATCTAAAATTGTTATTCAATACCACTTCCATCAAGTCAGTTAATACCTTAATCTTACCATGGTCAAACTCACTGTTTCTACATAAAAAAATCATAAAACCTTTCTAATCCTAAGTCATGTGGAATGACTGAAAAAGATTCATAACATCACTGGTAATTAATATAATAGCCTCATTATAAAACTCATGGGACACTCTTTTTAAGAAATCCCATGAGTCCTTATATAGGTGTACAATATTTGCACCCACCTTTTTAAGTTGATGGTCAATATAACAAGCTACAGTGAACGTTTTTGAAAATTTAGCATTGACAATAGGCCAGAGTGTGGGTCAGCTAAATATTTGTACACTTTTGGGATTCCAAAGATAGTGGGAGTTTGGGGATCTGTTACTCTGTTACCCTTAAAAATTCAAAATTTCCCTGGGACATGAGACCTTATGTTAAGAAATAATTCAGCAAAACATCAATTTTGTAGTATGTAGTGTTCCTTTGATTACCTGACATCTCCTCATAGGTATCAGCATAAAGTAAATCTAACATTTTGTTGATATAATCATTAGTATTCATGATAACCAGGCCACCCCTTTTATGGGTGTCATTAATCTAACCTGTCAGTTGTCAATAATCTGTTTTAATATGGTCTGTCCTGCCTTGTTAAATTATAACTATAAGGAATCATTTTGTTATGCAAAATCTGTCTGATGTCAAACTCACAGACTTTCTAGAATAAGGCTATAATGGGGTGCAATGGGGGGGTTAAAAATACTATGTTCGTTCTGTGTAAAATACAGGCTAAAATAAAGCTTACAGATAAAAAGTTTTAAATCAGTCAAAATGTCATCAATTAGGGCTCTTCTAGTGGATACAAAATTAAGTCCTTTTCAAAATGATTTAGCCCACTTGTGATCCACAATTATGTCACTATAATTAAAAACTTTAAAATCACCAATCTTATTGCACATAATAATATGGCAATTTCCTGTGATATCTCCCTGTGTTCATCCCCTTCCTGCTATTCCCCTGATTTTTGCCACCCCCCCCCCCCGTTGTCTGTTCTCTATCCTCTCTAACCTCCTGTGTAAAGAGAATTCTAAAGGGCAGTCATCATTAATCTGTCTGTGAACATTTCATGTGTAAAATCATTGTCCTCTAAACCAGCATCAGAGTTGTGATTATAATTAACACTATCGCCACAAACATCAGTATCATGGACCTCTGAAAAATTGTTATTGTACTTATAGGGAGGGAGGAGAGGCAACACCACATTCATAATCAATTCTGTCTGTGTGTAACTTCTTCTCTTTCTTGTTTTTAACATTAGATATAATAGAGTCAGCTTTGTCAAAAATACTATGAAAATAATTCATTTTCTCTGGAAAAAAAAAACAAGGCAGAGGTTAAGTCATCATTAATAGCATTAATCCACCCAGCAGTTTGTCTATGCCTTTTACATTGTTTTGGATCAGAATCTCCATCAATTCACAGCCCTGCTGGTTAAATAAAGAAATTAATTTGTTGTGAAGACAAGAACGTTCCACCATTCCACTCGGATATTTACAATAATGTAGTATGCAATTCACATGGATACATTCCTTAAAATAATTAATCTCAATCTGTAATTTCCGATATTTAATTAATTTGGTCTGAAATGCTGGTAGTTGTTTATTAAATGAACCAAAGTAGCCCATTCATTCATCTTGGACTGGTCACAATTCAGCTTTCTCATTTCACCACTCCTGTAGATTGTGTTTAGAAGACCACTCTAATGTAGGGTCATAATTCATCTGAATGTTACTTCTGCACCCCCAGTAATACTCCCTATATAGTATCTAATATATACAATTTGAATCGATGGGTACTGTTAGTTTTAACATGTTTAAACAAAGCATTACACTCTTCTTTCTTATTAATATCATATGTATGTTTTTAAATTCTTGTTCTTCATTTTTTTTTTAATGTTACTTGAGTTTGTGGTTTCTTCCCCAGTCTGTGGGTGTTCTTTAACTAATTATTTAATTCTTTGTCACTAATTGACCATCCAATAAAATTCTGGGAGAGGTGTTATGGAATGCTTTATAATGTGCTTTTGCTCTTTAATTTTTATTCTGAGGAAGTCCCTATGGTGGACGAAAGCACTTAATGTTTATTTTGCTTTTTACTAAATAAAGTGATTTACGAGGCAGTTCACTTGTTTCGGTTTATTCATTTTTATTTAGTAGGTTCTAACAAATAAAAAAACTCTCAAATAACCCCACAACTCCAACTTAAAACAAATACCATATTACTTACTCTTCAAGATGATGAAACTCACAGTTATGGGTTTTCTCACCACTGCTGCTGCTACCAAAGGTCAAAGATCTAATGAATCAAAACACTTTAATATGCTTCAAAGCTGTTGAGCGACTTTGACTGAAACCAATAAACACAGTGTTAAAACTAATCTCTATGACTATTCAAGGTGATTTTTTCACAATTATCATTTTTCTCACAAGTACTACTAATAGGAACCAGGGATCCAATGAATCAACGTGCTGTAATGCATCTCACAGCCACTGTTGTCACACTCATTGAAACGAGTAAGTAAAGCTTAAACAAATATACATTCTAGTTGTTGTTCATATAGAAACAACACCTGGCTTAGGTAGGCAGGAAATCACAAACTACCAGAAAGAAATGGATGTAACGTAAAGATCCATACCAGGAAAGCAAGTTATAAAAATAAGGTTATCATTCAAAACTAGATGATCATCATGATGGTAAACAATATCCAGAGATGATCGCACCAAGACCTGACATGATTGAAAACAGTGAATTGTGGAACTCCTGAAGGGTGCAGACCCAGGAACAAGCACTAACATGGGTCCTGTGGGGGGGGGGGGTCATGTCCACCCGCTCAATATTGTGGCCCTTGACCTACTAGCTTTTAATATGGGATATTGTTTCCCTATGTAACAGCCCTTGAATATAAATGATCAAAACATATACTGTGCTCTGTAGCTCTGCAAGATGATTTACCTCCCAGTTATGTTTTTTCTCAACAATGTGACTACAAAGAGATGGGGATCTAATGAATCAAACACAACTACTGCAGCTGCATTCACTGAAGCCAGTTATTAAGGCTTAAAAACAAATACCCTTTTTCTAAGTATACAGATCTGACCACAAGCAAAGTTTAAAACACATAATCTGTAATATACTATTGTTAATCTAGGACATATTATTTTTATCACTATCAATTTTCCATAATATCCTAATGTCATTCCAGGAAGACTAGTTACCCTTAATTCAGAGATAGTAAAGGAGAAATTCTTTGCCATGGCTAAAGCCTGAGCTTGGGGATCTCTTGAAAGCAAGTGATAAAGTCTGGTTAGAATGAAGAAAAAATTCAGGTAATACTAAATGGCTTAAATACTTTCAGGAAATAAAATAACCTACCAGAGCTAAAAAAAAAAACTAAAAAAAAATCTCAGAGAAAATAAACTACTTTAAGAACCTGTCCTCATCCTGTTGTGGCCTGCAAAAGGCATTTTGGCAAACCATGAAATCACTTAGTACCAACTACATTTTCCCATAGGTTGGCACTACAAACAAGTCAGACAGCATGCATGCCATTTCCTCTCCTCCTTTGCCTCATTTTGCTGCCTGCAACAGCCTTTAACAGCACTGATGTCCTCACCTCCCAGCACCTCCTTCACTCCCAATATCCTACATTTTACTTCTAGCAAATCATATTTGAAGCAAAAGAATGTATGAAAAGCAAGGTCAAAGATTTTACAGAGATGAGGGCTCAATTATGGTATTTTTTTAATAGCACAATTAAATGAATTACTAAGTATATAAGTATTTAGTGAATCTGGTGGAGTTATCTCTCACTGACTGGCTGGGAGCCAAGGGTAGAATGTGTAGCAGCAGCTGAAACTATTATGCATTGGTCAGGCAGTGCCAAATGGGAATCGAGATGATGAGTTTCCTCTGCTGCTGCTACAGTAGCTATGGTATCTCTAAGTATGATCAACAATGAAATGCATGAAGGTGCCCTAACAATGTCAATAAGTAATTCAGGAATGCAAGGTTTTCTCCCACTATAACAAGAATAATGACAAATCAGTTCCTGAGACTGTGTCATTGATCTCTAATTGCTTCTAGCACTGTCTAGATTTCTCTACAAGGTCAAGAGGTATGCTTATATGTGTCTTGTCCATTTCCCTTATAACTCACAAACTGTTATAAGCATTGAGTAATGCACAAGATCCTCATTACATTATAAGAAAACTCTTACTATGCTAACCTGTAGTGGGTTATGCTAATGTTTTCTGAGTCAGGTATGCACAATTCAAAGTCTTTCCTCTTTCTGTGTACTTTACTTTTCTATTTCTTTCAGTTTTAGTTATTATTATATGTTATCCCTAGTATCAAATGGTGGTGCAGAGAACTAATATCTTCCATGGAGATGGGTGGGTGCAGCATTTAAATCACTTTAGTGCCTTTAAGGCACACTATTTAGAGTATCCCTGGTGTCATAGTTGTCCCCCTGATTCACATTGTCTTTCTTTTTATTGTAAGTGCCCTAAACACATGTTGTGAAAGCGTTATTCCTTGCGTCTGGTGGCTTCAAGCCACAATGTAAGAATTATCATGGGTATCTATTTCTCCCTCAATCCCCATCCTTGTTAAGTGCTTTTAAAGTACAATGTAGGAGTTATCCCTGGTTTCTTGTGTTCCCCTCAACCCACATCTTTGTTAAGAGCTTTAAGGTCATGATTCAAAAGTTATCCCTGGTGTCTACCCCCCCCCAACCTCATGACTTTAAGTACTTTTTATTTATGATATAACAGTTTTCCCTGGTGCCTTGTGTTTACCCTGACCCACATCTTTGTTAAGTGCCTTTAAGGCATGATGTAAGAGTTATTTCTGGTGTCTAGAGTTTCTCCCCCAACCCACGACTTTATAAAGTTCCTTTAAAGTATAATGTAAGAATTATACCTGATGTCTACTGTTTCTTCACCAACTCTAATTGTTGTTAAGGATCTTCTAAATAAAATGTAAGAGTTATCCTTGGTGAGTCCACATCTTTATTAAGCTCCTTTAAAGCACAGTGTTAGGCCTATATCCGGTGTCTAGTGTCCTCCCTCGAACCTATGTCTTTAAGTACTTTTAAGGCATGATGTAAAAGTTATACCTGGTGTCTTAGTGCTATCCCTGGCCCACATCTTCTTATTTTTTTTGTTTGTTTTTACTTTTATATGAGCCCTTAAGGCACATTATAAAATAGTTAATCTTGGTGTCTAGTGTCCTCACCCAAACCCTCACCTTTGTTAAGTGCCTTTCAGGCATAATGCAAGAGTTATCCTTGGTGTCTAGTGTTTCCCACCAACCCACATTTGTTAAGTGCCTTTAAGGAATGATGTATGAGTTATATACCTTTTGTCTTGTGTATTCCCCCAGCTCACATCTTTGATAACTACCTTTTAGGCATGATGTAATAGTTATCCCTGGTGTTTAGTGTTTCCCCCAACCCACATCTTTGTGAAATGCCTTTAAGGCATGATTTAAGACTTATCACTGGTTTGTAGCATTCCCCCTAACCCACAACTTTAAGTTCATTTAAGGCATAATGTAAGAGGCATCTCTCGTGTTCTGCTGTTTCCTGCCCCCATCTGTGTCAAGTACCTTTTAGATCTGATGTATGAGTTATGCCTGGTGTCTTGTGTACCCCCCAACTCATGTATTTGATAAGTACCATTTAGGTAAGATGTAATATTTATCCCTGGTTTGTAGTGTTCTCCCCAACCCATGACTTTATAAGTTCCTTTTAGGCATGATGTATGAGTTATCTGTGGTGTCATATGTTTCCATGCTGACCCATATCTTTATAAAGTGTCTTAAAGGCATGATACAAGAGTTATATCAGTGGTGTTGCATATTTCCCCTCTAACCCATGTTTTTCTTAAGTGCCTTTCAGTTCTCAAGCCATATTTAAATCTTATCTTCTGCCTTGAGTTTCTCTCTTGCAGAAACATTTCTGTTCAGGTATCACTGCACCTAAATGAATTCTTTGTACTTTAAATTGTTTTAGATTGCTGGACAAGAGAGGGGAAGATATCTAGTCAATGTAAAACTTGTATAACTAAATTATGTGTATGTGTGTGTTCTTTGAAACCTTGTATTTGAATCTTCTCCTTGCACCTTTGTGCCTTCTACACCTTGGTTGTGGCTGAAAAGGGCCCAAGAACCAGCATGGCTATGCGACCAACAAAGAATAAACAAATAACTAAAGTACAGATGCTAGGTTTTGGAGAATCTATGTTGAAAGTCATAACTGTTTTAGTAATATAGGATAAAAAATGATGTTAAGTTGTCTATCTCGCCTTCATTCTTGCTGGATGGGTTCGGAGCCGACCTCGGCTCCGACTCGGCCACTCTAAAAGCTCGAGAGTTGGTTCCACCGGCTCGAGGCTCCCCTTATATCCCACAATGCTAGGCGAGAGTTACCTCAGATCTCGTTTGCCGCTACAGCGATCGAGGTGTTGGTTTTCTACCGGCTTCTTGGTAAGTAAACTTTCAGTAAGTTAGGATACTTAAACCCCTTTATTTTTGATTTTAACTACTTTTTCCCTTAGTTTAGTGGATTTCTAACCCTTTTTTCATAAAATCCCGTTTCTTTCCACAAGAACTTAAAAGTTCTCCCTCGGGCCTTCAGGCCTTTCCCCCATTCCCTAGTGGTGTGTTACTCTTAATTAAAACCCTTTGATAGTTGTTTTATTTTTGAGTTTTAAAAAATAAGATAAAGTGTAATCAGTGTGTCTGACTGAGTGTGTGTGGTTACACTTTCTTGTTCTAGGATGTCTAAAGACACAAAGGTCTCAGGCTTCAAGAAGTGTGATGCGTGCTGTCAGAAAATGTCTCTGACAGACGGTCACACTTCTTGTGTCTACTGGGGCCTTTGCACCTGCAGGACTCCTGTGCTGTATGCCACGGCTTCAGTCCCAGGGTCCTGCAGGAAAGAAAGAACAAGTTGATCCTAAGGGGTCTACTTAAGCCTGAGGATTCCCTTTCTGTCTCTGGGAAGCCCTCCAAGGCTTCTAGGTCCTCGGCTCCAGCTACTGAGCCGAGACCTAAGGCTATTAAACCTACGTCTGCATCGGCTCCGGCTGGAGCCGATGAGTCTACAGCTTCTGTGGTTCCCTCGGCTCTGGCTGGAGCCGAGGTATTAGAAATCCCCTTGTCGGCTCCGACCAGACCTTCGGAGCCGACATCTAGGAAGAGATCTAGGTCACCATCCCTTGGCTCCGTTCATTCGGCTCCAGCATCTCCTCTGCTGTCTGAACGGAGCCATAAATCTCACTCCTCTAGGTCATCGAGGCTGTCGGATCATGACCTTCAGAGGGTAGTGAGTCGACTTCTTAAGTCCGATGCACTGGCCCAAATGCTTCAGAGCCCGACTCATCAGTCGATGCCTGCCCCTGTCCATCAATATGTTCCTCCTCTGACTCCGTTGAGCTCGGAGCCGGGGCGTTTCGGAACCGAGACTGTGGTAGCATCGGAGCCGATACCGATGTCTTCGGCTCCGTCGTCGGCTCCGATTTCTTCTTTCGAAGAATCTCGGCGCCGGACTTCCCTCGTCGGCTCCGAGGGGATGAGTGGCATCGGACCCTTGTCCGACCCCGCTCTTCCTCTCGGAGCTTCGGCGCTGGTGAGTTCGGCTCTGACATCGGCCTCGGAGCCATCACTGTTGGTGCCGAGGGAGGTTCTCAGCTTCTCGGAGCGGGGACCTCTGGCTCTGCCTGACAGGGGTGCGTTCGAGGTCATGCGGAGTGTGTTAGAGCCTGGCTCTACTCCACAGTCGGCTCCGTCCATCCCTCCCTCTACGGTGCCTCAGGTCAAGTCAACTCACTCCCTCATCCCGGACCGCAGAGAGCCAGCTCCTCAGGAACCCCCTGTGGGGATCTCATCCTCTTCCGAGGCCTCTCCTGATTTGGCAGAAGAGCTCCCTCGGAAGAGGAAGTGTAAGAGGAAACACATTGACTCACCTGAGTCCATCACATCTGACACAGATTTAGAGGATTCCGAGGGTTCCCCCCGTTCCCCTTCTGAAGATGTCTCTTTTGCAGACATTCTAGAAATCCTCAAACAGAGGGGAAATTGGCCAGCCCTCAACCCTTCGGAGGATGAATCTGTGTACCTTGAGGCGTTTGGCTCTCGTCCTTCCACCTCCTGGGTGTCTCCCCCTTTGACCCCCTCATGCAGGTGGTAGCTAAAAAGGCATGGACGGCTCCTGATTCAGTGGACCCCACTCCCAGGAGACCCTCAAAATTCATAACGGCACCAGCAGACAAACAGTTCTTGACAAAAGGAGTTTCTGTGGATGCTATGGTGGTTGCTGCTGCCACTAAGAAGGAACTAGCTGATCCTTCAGTACCTGTCCATCCACCTAACAAGGAATCTAGGTCCATGGACAGGTACGGGAAGCGGATGTTCTCGTCAGCGACATTTGCTATGCGTTCGCTGAACTACCTGTGCCATTTTACTCGTCTTCAAAGGGACTTGATTAAAGAAGCGAGTGACATGTTGAAGGACACTACAGCTGCGGGTTTTCAAGACAAGATGAACACTCAGCTGGCTACCCTTAACTCCATAGCCAACTCCTCCATGCGCCTCCTTTCTTATGCGGCTGATGGAGCGAGCAGGGCCGCAGGGACAGGTGTGGCCTTACGTAGGCATGTCTGGATGTGGCTATGCAATTTTGCGGACCCCTTCAAGACGTCTTTCACTAATTCCCCGTTCGATGGATCATCTCTCTTTGGTCCTCAAGTGAAAGAAACCTTGACTAGGTGCGAGACTGATGGCAAGACTCTTTCTGCCGTCGGAGTCCGTTTTTCTACTCCTTCTAGGCCTTACCCCAAAGGCCAGAAAAGTGGGAAAATGTGGTTCCATAAACAATCTCAAGGGACTTCGCCTGACGCACAGAGTCGGTTCCCCGCCAGAGGCAGAGGCGGGAATAACAATGGTAGACGCCCTCGAGGCAGGGGCTCCAGAACCAGGGCAATCGAGAAGCTTTCTCTGATAAGCCCTTTCAGCATCCCTGAGGTGTTGCCCGACTGTCCACCTTTGGAGGCAGTCGGGGGAAGATTGTCACTGTACCCAGAAGCCTGGCTATCCCTGACTCAAGACAAATGGGTACAGTCCGTCATTTCCGAAGGCTATTCTATTCCCTTTCTTCGCATTCCAAACCAATCAAAAAAATCCCTTCCAGATATTCCACCCGCTCAAAGGGATCTAGCGGTTTTGGAAATTTCAAAGCTGCTTGCAAAAAGAGCAATTCAGCCAGTTCCAGCAGACCAGCAAGGATCCGGAATCTACTCAAGGTTCTTTTTAGTTCCAAAGAAAACAGGGGACTGGAGACCAATTTTGGATCTCAGTATCTTGAACAGATCAGTCAAGAAAACAAGATTTCGGATGGTCACGCTGCAGTCCATCCTTCCCCTATTGGGAAAAGGAAACTGGATGTGCTCTATAGACCTTCAGGATGCGTACTATCACATAAAAATGAACAGACGCTCCAGAAGATTCCTCCGCTTCAGGCTGGGAACCAGTCATTTTCAATTCAGGGCCCTGCCCTTTGGTCTCACCACTGCCCCCCGGGTGTTTACCAAATGCATGGCAGTGGTAGCTTCTCACCTGAGACGACAAGGATTCCAGGTGTTTCCATATTTGGACGACTGGCTCCTCACAGCTCCCACCAAGCATCTCCTTCTGATGGCCAGGGATTACACTTTTCGCATTTGTCAAAAGTTAGGCATTTCAATAAATTGCGAAAAGTCTGTTTTGTCGCCTTGTCGTACTATTACTTTCATAGGCGCAAATCTAGACACAGTAGACATGTCTGCGAGACTAACAGATCAGAGAATAACAGACATACACAAACTGGTCTCACTCCTTTTCAACAACAACAGAATCAAAGCCAGGTTAGTTCTGAAAGTGTTGGGAATTATGGCGGCGGCCATACCTCTACTTCCATTAGCCAGATTCCACATGCGAATCCTTCAATGGATGCTCTTTACACAATGGTCATACCAGCAACTTCCAATGTCCCACACCATTATGATCACGCAGGCGTGCAGAAATCATCTCATGTGGTGGATGTCTTCCCCTCAGCTCTTGTTGGGAAGACCCTTTGTTCCTCCCCCTCCGGTTGCTACTCTGACAACGGACGCCTCTCTGATCGGGTGGGGGGGGCATTATCAGGGCAGGACGGTCCAGGGCACATGGCAACCAGACGAATGCCACTTGCACATAAATGTTCTGGAGATGAGAGCAGTGCTTTTAGCGTTGCAAGCCCTTCAAGACTCTCTTCCCTTGGGAACGATTGCAATCCAGACAGACAATATGTCTGTAGTGTGGTACATCAACAAACAAGGCGGAACCAGGTCCTACCCCCTGTGTCGAGAAGCACTCAGATTGTGGCAATGGGCGATTTCTTCTCAGCGGTTTCAGATAGCAACGCACATCCCGGAAGTCCAATCAAATCGCGGACAAGTTGAGCAGAGCTATCCTCATGCCTCACGAGTGGTCTCTGAAAGACTCTGTTGTGAGAGAAATTTTTCTCAAGTGGGGTCAGCCTTGCTGCGATCTTTTTGCTACTCCCCAAAACAGCAAGTGCAGAGATTATTTCACTCTATTCCCTTTACCAGGCCAACCCAGCAGAGACGCTCTAGTCCAAGTTTGGCCCCGGGGACTTCTGTATGCATTTCCTCCCTTCCCACTAATCTCTCAAGTGATACAGAAAGCTATCGCTCAGAAGGCCTCGTTGATCCTCATTGCTCCTTACTGGCCTCGACAGATGTGGTTCCCCTTTCTACATCAATTTCTATTGGAGCGACCTTGGCATCTGGACCTAGTTCCAGACCTTTTGATCCATCAGTCGGGTCAGTTTCATCGCTCCCTCCCCTCTCTGAACCTCACTGCTTGGTTCCTCCAGTTCCAACCTTAGCCAGGCTTCCTCAATTATCTCACTCCGTTCGAGATATTTTGATAGCTTCCCATAAATCTTCCACTCGGAAGATTTATTTGAGTAAGTGGAAACGCTTCACATATTGGGCTCAAGGAAGGGACATAGATCCTTTCACTGCTTCCATCCAAATAGTCCTTGATTTTCTAGCTGAACTCTTCCATGCAGGTTCATCTCCTTCTACTCTTAAAGTTCAGTTGGCAGCTATTTCTAACTTTCATGTGGGTATTTCTGAGTCTGCCTTAATGTCCCACAAGCTTTGCAAAGCCTTTTTGAAAGGAGTTTTTCTTCTCAGACCTCCTATAAGAAATCCTCCTCCTCCATGGGACCTAAATTTAGTTCTGAGTTCTTTAATTCTTTCCCCTTTCGAACCTGCAGCCTCCTGTTCTTTAAAATTGCTATCATGGAAAACTCTCTTTCTGGTAGCTATTACTTCAGCTAGAAGAGTTTCGGAACTTCATGCACTCAGCTGTCGACCTCCTTATCTGTTGTTCCATAAGGACAGGGTATCCTTACGAACCAACCCGTCCTTTTTGCCTAAGGTAGCCTCGACGTCTAATCTAAATCAAAGCATTGACCTCCCTGTGTTTTTCCAGAATATTCCAATAGGTCTGAACAAAAATTACACTGGCTAGATGTTCATCGTCAGTTAAGGTACTATTTGGATAGAACAAAACAATTCAGAAAATCTGACCAGCTGTTTGTCTCCTATGCAGAAGGCAGGAAGGGACTTTCAGTTTCAAAGGTATCATTATCTAGATGGCTAACATCTCTGATTTCCCTTGTTTATGAAATTAGACACCAAAAGCTGCCTAACAAACCTAAGGCCCATTCCACCAGAGCTTTGGCTACTTCCATAGCCTTCCAAGACAGACTGCCTATTGACACCATTTGTGCAGCGGCTACTTGGGCTACTCCTCACACTTTCATTTCTCATTATAAGTTGGATTTAGCTTCTAGGCATAGAGCTAACTTTGGTTCCACTGTTCTCAGGAGTCTGTTCCGTTAGGCCACCGGGACAAGGTGCTAGGGACGGTCCCATCCAGCAAGAATGAAGGCGAGATAGACAACTTAACATATAGAAGTTATGTTCTTACCATAACGTTCCATGTTAGTTGTCTTCTTCTCGCCTTCTTCTTGCGTCCCACCCTCCTTCCCCCTGGCCTGGACAGACCTAGAGGAGTTGTGATTGTGACCTCTCTTTCTACCACCTCTTTACTTAGGCATATGCTGCTTTGCATATTTCCTGAATCAGGATGTAGGTCACCCTTCTTTCTCCCTGTTGTTAGAGGTGGACTCTGTTTATAGTTATTCTGTTACTATTATAAGCTGGTGTTAGCTTACAAACGAGATCTGAGGTAACTCTCGCCTAGCATTGTGGGATATAAGGGGAGCCTCGAGCCGGTGGAACCAACTCTCGAGCTTTTAGAGTGGCCGAGTCGGAGCCGAGGTCGGCTCCGAACCCATCCAGCAAGAAGAAGGCGAGAAGAAGACAACTAACATGGAACGTTATGGTAAGAACATAACTTCTATTTGTTGCAGTAGCAGACTCAGATTTTATGTTGAAATGCATTTATCACAAATAATATAGAAAAGACAGAGTACATCCTGGCACTGCCAAAAAGTAACTGCTGATCAAAACTGTAGGCAGTGAGTAATATAAAGTGATCCTCTGAGGGGAAAGCAGGGTATAACCTATAGTAAAACTGTTTGAAACTACATTCTATACACTTATAAATTATAAATGATCCTTTAAAAATAGAAAAATGAAATATGAGTTGAAGCTGCATTATGGAAATGTTATGAAAGCAAATTAAATTTTCTAGATGAAGTGGCAATGTTACTGTACTAATTACGAAGGATCATCATGTAAAGGTGTCATAGAAGTAATACCATATTATGTTTCATTAAGGTATAACTTTGTCCCACAGGCTGGTTCATCAAATCAGATACAGTATGTGACGTCCCCTCTCTGGTCCAGTAATCAAGGAACCTGAATCCTCACCAATTACACTGGAGAGTGACGTTCACTTGGAACAAGAATAGATACATCCAGTATTTCTAGATACAGCTCTCTGCATCAAGCACAATTTCCCTTAAGAGCACACAGGAACCACACTCAGTCCAGGGTCTGGATTTTTCTCTCCATGTCTCCCTCCGGGTCTCCAGTAAGACTCCCAACTGGCACAGCTGTAGAATTCAATCCTCAGCCAAGTGCCCAAGTCAAGGCCTCCAACAATCTCTATATGAAATAAGTCCTTCATGTCCCTGCTTCAAGCAGTTCACACACACACTCTTTGAGATTTGATTTTCACACACACACACACACACACACACACACACACACACACACACACACATACACACACACACACACACACACACACACACTGCCCAGACTATAGGGTAATTACTGCCAACAGACACTCCACAGGCAGCTACACTAAGGCTTTTACAAGGGTACCCAATTATACTGAGTGAAATTAATATTAGTATAAATGGTAGTTTGACCAACAGCAAGGCTTTCAGGAGTGGCCAGAGCTGTCACCAAATATATATAAGCACTCTGAGAGATTAAACTATTCTCTAAAAGACCAGCTGCAATGAAACATTTAAATGTATTTAATAATAAATAAAAAAAGAACATGAAAATACTAACTATTTACAGTAAACATCAGAGTTTCAATCACAGGAAATATTAAAATAACACAGACTAATAGATTCACACAGATTCAGAAAAAACAGTACTTAACTAATCTCACTATATTTTCCTGGCTGATCTAAAGAATTACTATTCCCTGATTTACTTACTAGAGCAAGGCAAGATGAAGTAGGTGACAGATCCTTCTTTGTCAGGTTACAAAAACAGAGTACTCTGAGACTTCAGTTTCATCTAGTATTAAACATTATTTTTAGTTATGGATTATAGAATGACATCACATGCATCTGGTCATTTGACTTCTGGTTCCCATGCTTATCCCACTGGCTAGAAGTTGTCAGAATTTAGCACATATGTGTCAATAATACACATACACATAACCTTGCTAAGATCTGCTGCAGCTCCTAGAAGTCATAAAACAATTTCAAATTTCCACCCTTCCCAAGTAGCAATTAGTTCACCCCAGTGACATGGTAGGTTGCTTCCTAGTACACACTTTGTGTCTCTGGCTGCACTGAGAACTGTAAGATAGAATCTTTATGGACTAAGCCAGGTAATTTAGTTTCAAACTATTTTCAAAGTTTGAGATTAACCTCTTCTCTTCCAGTATTCTCTGTTACAATGTATACCTTTAATCAGTTACAATTCAGTATAGTCTGATATACATGTATATTTATTTTCTGTCCAGCAGGACACACTGTTAATACATTTTTAACAGAAACAACTTTATAAATACATTTTCAATACAAGCATCTGTACAAATCAGTTCAATATACAAATGACATATCATTGTTTACAAAATTCCAGTTAGCTGTGCTGGCATACATTACACATCCACTGCCCTACTTCTTCTGGCATAGCTGGCATACCCCACATCGTCACACAGTGCTTAGAGAATTAAGTGTGTTGTGAGAGCAAAGTCATTAGTTGGCTTCTGTGACTATACAGATTAAATATAATTTTTGAAGTATTTACTGGGATCACATCTTATCTGCTTTTACAGGCCTCTAGCAATGCACTGTTATGGTTATAGCTGGTCCATTTTCCTTGCACATTGTTAGTTGTGTACACAGTTCTGTGACATTACACTTCTGTTGGGTTTTACTGTTCAGACTGTGGTTTACTACTAAATATGATCTGCTGATTCAAGTGAGGTATATATATATATATATATATATATATATATATATATATATATATATATATATATGTCCTTAGTGGCTGAATGGCACCTTACATGCATGAATGTCTACATAACATACATGTCTATACACTTTATCACTGCCACTGTTTTGCATAAATTAAATCAACTCCAGTGTAATCTGTTTCTTGTAGAAAATCTTGAATTAATTTGTAAACTGTAGTACACTATAGCATTGATGACTTCATGCTCAAATTACTATACTGGGACCCGTCTAATGGTTGGCTAATGTGTTCCACAAACATATTACAGGACATTATCACATGCCTTGTATATATACTTGAAAACCATATCCTAAACATCTGTCTAGCATTTTCTTCCTGCTAAGAAGTCATATTTCTGCTGGTGCTGTGCCGTGACAGATATTTAACATTTTTTTTCAGAAGTGACTTCTTAATTACCTATACTACTGATAGCATAATAGGAAAGGTTGCCTCTTGAAATTCTATATGACCAGACTGCTCATTTTTAATACTTTATTCTTGGTCTCAGAGTTACAGTCTTTCTTGTTTTATATAAATTTTCTGCTTTACTACTCCTCAACAAGTAGCACAGAGTCTTATACAATTAAACAGACAGTGGAGGACTTTAAACATGTACAATTACATTAGTGACAAAGACATTAAATTCAAATGTCTCACAAAGAGCGATACAATGTATTTACTTATCAGTATAGTTTGCCTCTAAAGTCTACACTTTTAGGCCCCATCTGCTTGCGTTGGTGTTAGCTTCTATGGATGTAAAAGATCCCACAACACCTACCAGAAAGAGTAGGGATTCTTTATTTAACAAATCTTAAATATTTACATTATAAACTTAATAAATATGATCCTTACATTATTTACAATATTATACACAAACTATTTACATTGACCTCATATTCACTTTTTTATATTAAAAATTCATTTATATCTGACCTCCACTCTACTTTCCACAACCAAAATATTATTTTTTTTAACATTTCTGATAAATATTACATAGATTATATATAATTTCTTTCACTCTTTGGTTCCAAATTATCCACATAACATTAAATATTTTATCAACCTTTTCAATAAATGCTTTATCTTTATAAAAGAATATTCTATCATATCCATATTAATGTTTTTGTATCCTTAAATTTTATCTAAATAATAATCATCTAACTTAGTCCATAATGTATCAATTATTTTATATTTCAAAAAGACATGTCTAATAGTTTAATCTTTATGACAATAATTACATATTCTTTCACTTTTTATGTCATGTTTGCTTTGACTGGTAATTTCCTTATTGCTAATCCCAATAAAAAAATATGACATTCTACTCTCTTTTTAAATCTATCATTTCTTGCTTTTATAGCTCTGATTTTAACTGCCTCCAATTCTTTCCATGTATTTACATGGAAAGATTTCACCAGCACTTTTTTATACCACATTTTTCTTTCACCTTATAAATTTTCTATATTTATTTTCCACATTACAACTTTCTCTTGATATGCTTTTGTTTCTTCATTTACATAATCTTTTACAACTTTTAATCATATCCCATATTTTGTATATTTGTTTTCCAATTAAAGACTTATTAAATTACCATTTTTTTCATTTAACCATTTAAGTATTTTATACAGATGTAATGAAACTGCAAATACCACTGGATTTATAAATCCTAACCTCTATCTTCTTTTGCTACATATAGCATACTTTTCTTTACAGTCAGGATCTGTTCAAAATAAGGATTTGATAATTTTTAAAGCACGCATGGTACAGAGAAAGAAAGCTGCAGATTAAATCAAAGCAAGCCAGGTGGATTTAAAATGGACTACTTTGAATTTGAAATACATGTGTTTGCTGTCCAGCTAAACTAATTTTTCTCAGCACAATGCATTAAAACTGAAATGTTAAATATAAATTGAAAAATAATCAAGTTGTGAGCATTTCTATATGATGAGGGTCCATAAATCACATGCAAATAGTAAATTAAATGTTAACTGAATATGTGTTTGGACTGCAAGATTATGCATGATCATTGCAGAGATCTTTTTTCCTAGAGTAATAAACACTGAAGCTTTATTGAAATTAAGTGTTTTATTATACTAGTGGGAAACTCAATGAGGAAGCGTAGAGAGTTCCTAATTGATGACAGTGGATTAGTAGTGTTATTTAAATGCTTTTGGCTTTATCTAATAATCTCTATGAAAATTAGAGGTTGCAAATGTTTATAAACACATATTTAGATAGTTTTAAATAGTAAGAAGTCTAAAGATTATGGTTCAGAGAGAGTAGAAGCTGTCTTCTTAGCATCTGAACTACAGGTGAAATTGATAATGACTATGGATTGGATAACAAATGAAGATAAGAAGTAATGACCCCCATGATTTGCAAAACCTGATTTTATTTAGTAATTTTTTAAGATATGAATGGATGGAGATATTTTTCACAGATAAGTCAGAAACTAAAATGTTATTTTTACAGGAAATGGCAGCTTGGATTTAGGAAAAGAAAAATAAATTTAGATATGGATGGTATGCGACTATTTCAAATATTGTTAGTATTGTTTAACCAAATAACTGGTAGAGTTAAGAAGGCATCTAGCAATTGTTTACTTGTTATAATTTGATAATGACACAAGCAAGCTTGTCTGTTGGCATTTTAAGTGAAAAGAAATAATACAATGTGACTGGTTAAGTTCATTCCAGTGTTATGGTTATTCAATTGTGTTTTGCAGTAAACAGTTTTGTTTTGAGTATGTTATAGATGCTGAAGTTCTCTGGACTTTAATAATATTTCAAGAATGTGATAAGGAGAAGGGACATTCAAACATTCTATAGGGAGTAAATAGTAAGATGGCAAAATAGTTAAGCAATAACCTATAACAGGGTGTGGGTAAATCCAGCATTAACCACACTCAGGAGCTGGTTATTGCTATTATACAATGACACTATTTAAGAAAGAAATTGTTTACCTTTTTTAAATAATGTCTTTGTATAATTGCACTGCATTGTTCCTCTGTGTACTTCTGCCTTTTCTGATGTACTGAGCATGCATGTGGGAGTTACGTTCCCATGTTTACACAGTACATCAGTGCTGTTAAAGACAAACAAAAGAGAAAAGAGAATTTCCATTGCTATTTTTTTTAAATGCAAGAAATCTGGTCAAAGCCAAACATAATGGTGTACATGTGTGTGTGTGTGTGGGGGGGGGGGGCGCAAAGGGACAAAGGTCCAAAAATATGGACAGATATTATGCTTAGAAACTTACTGGATTAAAAGGTTTTGTGTTAGCATGTATTTTCTGAAGGATATGAAGCCTAAACCTCAATACTCTGCCATTATTTAATGTCTTCCATCCCCTGTGGCCTGCCAGGAAACTTATTTTTTTAATCAGGAAAATACTAAAACTATGAAACAAAAATCTGGACATTCTGCAAAGATCCAGACAGTTGAGAGGTATAAGAGTCCAGTGAGATTTAAGGCGGGACACTGCAAAAATACAAGGAAAATTAGGTAGATTTCTGTTTCTTTACTTTTGTAGAATGTACCTGATTTTTCCTGTATTTTGCTCTGCCCTCAACAGCATATGCAAATAGGAAAATCTAGCTGCTCAATAGTACTTAACAGGCTGGACATTTTCTATTGGTATATGCTCGATATACATTGGTGTGCAGATTTTTGAATACTAATGAAAAGTCACTTTATAATGTATTATAGTGGATATGGAGGGGGGAGAAGAAATACTCTACCATGGAGGAGGATAAATTAGTTTTATAACACAGAATTGTAATGGCTTAACAGACCCAGGCAACAGAAAAAAACTGTACTTATATTAAAGGATTAAAACCATGATTAGTTGTTTTAAGAGGTGGTGGAGTGTGTCATCAGAAAGAGAAGAGTAGCTTAAATGATTTTATGATTTTGTCTATTATGGTAACCATTTAAAATGTCAGGACCTGCTTTAATGAGTCCTACAATGCTGACACTGAATGGCCATAAAAAGGACTTGCATATATTACGTCTGAGATGACCATTTCTTAGACTATTGCCTTTCCTCCAAGGTATGACAATCTCATAGTTAATATATATAAGTTCAGAGGTGAAAGTTTAAAGGAGAAGAGCGATATTCAATATTCACTCTTCTTTTTTTGTTTTGTTTTTTTTTGGCATGTTGGCACTCGGCGTTACACTTACTGACATATCAGTAGTGAACTGTCTCTTACAGGTGCAGGATATACTACTAGATGTTAACAAATATTTTACTGTGGTTAAAGGGTATGGGTGGTTTTCATAGTCATTAGGCATATGCACAGTGGGTATGTGAGTTAGTTGTACAGAGTAGGTGAGATGCCATTCATAGTAAGCTACTCATATGTACAACCTTAGGAAAATTGTAAAGAAAATCATATGCAAATGATTATATAATGAGATGCAAATGAGAAATTGCATTTGAATGATGCACCTGTATTACTGTCATTGGGTTGCCTTCCTGCTTTTGTGATTCACATTCACTTTTTGCAACTCAAGTGCATGATGCACACTTGCATTATAAAAATCAATTCTGCACCTTTCTAGTCAATTTATATTTGGCAAAGATGATTGCTTTATGCTGGTAGTGTTACTATATTCCACTGTGAGCTGCTTGTTTCCATTGTATTAAAAGCTGATGCAGTCTGATGCAGTGAATGGCACTTGGTGGCCTCAGATGAAGAGATACAGGCAAAGAATTATTTACTGCAACTTTGAGCAAGAACGACTTAACACGTTTAGAGTGTATAGGGGAATTAAAAAAGATCTGGTGAATTTTTATTGCTTACAGATTAGAACTAGGGGAATGTATGGCCTTCCTGTTCCTGTGGTTGCCAAGGTATATATATTCCTACTTATACATGTTATGGGGACCTTTGAAAGACAGACTGGGAAACATTGGATATCTCATAGGCTTCTTCCTTTTGGATACTGTAGCAGTTCCTTGATATACAGACTGGGGACATGTTGGATATCTCACAGGCTTTTGCCCTAAAGATATTGCAGCAGTTTCTTCATATATTCTTAGACCTTTTGGATGAGCATATCTATTGCCAAATGTCATTACAGGACCAAGACAGCACCACGTGCATTTTCTACAGAATGACATATTTTCCTGAGATGCTTGATGTGACAGAATACACCCATGTGACTATTAAAGTCCCATATAGGCCATGGGAGAGAGGTATTATAAGAAGAAGAGTCACCATTCCATCAACTGCTAGTTAGCATGTGATGCACATAGCTGTATTACCAAAGCTTCAGCCCAGCATCCTGACAATGTCTGTGATTCCCACATTTTGGACACAAATTCACTGTACAGCCTCTTCCTGCATGTTAAGCTACATCATGGACACCTAGTAGGTAGGTAGTTGCATCCTAAATAAGTTAATTCCCCATAGCTATTAATCTAAATATCGATCAGTGTTTTATTGACTTAACCATCTCATCTTGATGTGTCCCCTCCCTATTAGGTTTTTCAGGTGACACAGGCTACTCAGTTAAACCTTGGCCAATGACACAAGTCCATAACCCACAGAGAGTTGCAGGTAAGTGCTTTAACACTGCCCTGTCCCAGATAAATATAGTCATTAAGCAAATATCTGGCTTAATGAAAGTCCATTCCACTACCTGGACAAGTCTGGGAGGACCTTCAGTATGACCTTGCTACTGCATGGATAATGCTCAGTATGTGTTACATTCTGCATAAAATGATTGTGCATCAGTCTGCTACACAATGGCCACAAGCAAAAAGCGATGATGGCAGTGCAGTTTCCTATATTGTTTTCTTCCCGTTAATGATGGGGATGGTGGCCAGACAGCAGCAGCAGCACATCACTCACCTCAGTTAGGGTCAAGCCTGGTGCATGGCTGTGCAGATGAAGCGGCAGTGTCTAGTCCATAGTTATGGGTCATGACATTCATTGCATGATAATGTAAAGTCACATAAATAATACTTGTTGTCCGCAGTGCTACCTGTGGGTTATAATAAGTAGTGTTTGGTCAACTCACACTGTGTGTCAGACATTTCTCCATGCAGCATGCACGGATGTAATAGCTCCTGTGATCACAGTCATCAATATTTTCACAATGTTCAGTGGCATAAGTGCTGTGTATATCACTGGGAGTTGACAAAATGACCGAGGATGTGACACAGTCTATGCAGACAAAACAGTGGCCATTATATTCAGGTATTTCTTGAAGAAGTCTGGTGTTGTAGTGATGTCATAATGAAGTTAGTATGAACTGGCATTCAAATGTTATTGCGCTTGCAGTCAGGAGATTTTTTTTTTGTATGGCATAATTTTTTATAAATTGATGTGCTGCTCTTCAACATTCAAATAAGTGCAAATAACACTATTAACCATCACTGCATCATGCACTGCGTTACGTTAGGTCTAGCTGATATTCTGCTTGGAGAATTTTCGCATACCATTTCTAGGAATTGTTATTAAATGAGGCATGTATTATGATCTGTAAAACTGTGATTGGGTGTTCCATCTGAACTGTATCTTACACAATGTCCCCTAACAATACTGCTGGAGTCTATAAAACTGTGATTGGATGGCCCATTTGAACTGTATTTACACAATGTCCCCTAACGATAGAGCTGGCATCTGTAAAACTGTGATTGGATGTCCCATTTGAATTCTATCTTACACAATGTCCCCTAATGATAGTGCTGGAGTCTGTAAAGCTGTGATTGAGTGTCCCATTTAAATTGTGTCTTACACAATGTCCCCTAATGACAGTTTTGGAGATGGTCTCATTCAGTTGGAGCAAGTGTTGCCATGTGAGCTTGACACTGAGTTGCTACAATGACAAGAATTACCAGATACAAGGGATGCTCTTGACAGTGACTGCTCAGTGTTGCGGAACTTAGATCTGTCAACACCTAACTGCCTTCTTCTTGACTGAATCTCCAACCATGCTTGCAGTACTTTCTTGGGAAACACACGATGCCCTGACCACTCATGCACTATGCATGCAAATCCACTTTTGGTCACATCCAGCACTGCCAGCAATGCTTGTCTGGTATGTCTTCAGCAGTGTGTACAGAGGCTGACACACACTGGTGAAGACATAGTGTGTGTGAATGGAGGCTGACATAGAAACCATGTGAACAACCATACTCTGTATGAGGATCAGCGTGGCATTGCCTCTTACCTCCATCATTTCCGTATACTAGTGACTTCCTTAAGTACATTCCTGTAGAACTATAATCAACTCTACTTGAGTCACTGCAGCAGCAGCACATGCTTGAACTATGTCACAACACATTTGTTACTGTACAGAAAAGGCCTTGTGGGCACCAGAGCCAGCTGTGATTGATAGCTTCATTAGGCACTCCTGTGTGCAAGTTGCACAGTGGGTAATGGAACCTCAGACATTGTCATGTCTTCCTCCAGAGTGTGAACTTGTTCACAAGAAAGACATGTTGAGCTATAAGGTGATCCCCCTTCTGATAATGGCATTTCCTCATGTTGTACTATGCGTGAGTCTGCATCACTGATAATGGAGTTATCAACCTTTGTGGGGGGCACGCTAGTATACTTTGTGGCTGTGTACCTCTGTTCTGAGGCCGTGTCATAACTATGAGAGGAATGGCATCATCATCAACAGGAATTCTGCCAATGCATCAGCCTGCTGTGATGCATCACAGGATGTCACTGGTTCTAGTGGTGCCCCTATGAAAAAATAAATGAATATTTGAATAAGTTATCTGGGTTAAAATCTCTGAAAGTATTCTACGTTTTGGAGTTAATAAATACTATATGTATTATGTGCTGTTTGCTCCTGTAGAGCTGCATCTGATAATGAAGATGCAAGTACCTTATGGAGAAGCATTTCAAATTTATGTACAATCATCTAGTATATTAAGGAATATATTTTCTGTAAAGACATACTGCACAGCAACACTGACCATTGGTACCACCTGTGTGTGCATGATGAAGACATATTAAGCTGCTGGTACCTACACCTGTGAATCAGCCTAGTGCCATTATCTTCTGCATTAGAGTTATTCCCTCATAGTGACAATGAATACTCCTCATCAGGTGTTAAACTTTGGGTAGTGGAAGGCCTACAGCCTGTGGTACTATATGTAACTGCATTCCTGAGTGCCTTACTCGAGGCACTGGACACCATATCATTGACTCTCTTCCGGCACAATGTTAAGGTGCAAGTACTTCTCCCTTTGACATTTATGTCAGCAAGTACTTGATTCCACACCTTAATATGCTCTGTCTGTCTTGATTTCCAATTTCCCAAAAGGCTGTTGCGATTTTCCTCAGCAGTGGCATTCTCTTGCCTATGCCTTGCTCCCTGACGCTACAACACGTTTTTCTCACCAATACCAAATTTGTGAATTAGTACTGTAACACAGCCCTGAATGAAACTGAAGCAGAATGATACAGCTCCTCATACCTCTCAACTGTCCAGATTTTTGCAGAATGTCCAGATTTTTGCCTCATATTTTTGGTCTGTTCCTCATAAAATTTATGGTTTTCTGGATTTTTGTGACAAATCAGTGAGAACTGAATTCACTTAATAATAATAATGCCAAGCATTTGAGTTTCAGACTCCACTTCCTTCAGAAACGTTCTAAGTTTATAAGAGAAATATTTGTAAAATCTGTCCCTAGATTTGGGGCTTTATCCCCTCATTATTTTTGTCTTTGTCTAGATTTTTTGTGTTAAGAGGTTGAGAGTTATGCACCTCCTTGAAGCACTTATGCTACATGATTTTAAAATCAGTATAACAACGTTATGTTGCTGATTTCTTTCAATTGTTAAGCAACATGTTATTTCACCTTTACCTGTATGCATGTGCATGTACATGCATGTGTGTGTGTGTGTGTGTGTGTGTGTGTGTGTGTGTGTGTGTGCGCGCGCGTGCTTGTGTATGTACATGTGTGTGAATCATTATAAGTGCAGAGCATATGAAATAGAATATTTTACCCAGTAATGCCACAACACTTCACAGATAAACACTTTCAGAAACAGGCATCTATTATCAGCACTTTACTGGAGTTTTTGCACTATATAACAATAAATATATATTCCTCCTATTATGCTATGTAGTTTAAACTCCTGGTTCTACTGTTAGCTTTCCGGGAGTCTTTGCAGATTGTTGCAGCCAGCAGTGTACAAATGGCAACAATTGGAAAGTTTCAGCTAGTTTTACTGAATTTACAAAATTATTATGTACATGGGGCTCATAGGGACACAGCACTATAACCACATTACTAAGCACATATACAAATGTAGCAAGTTTGCACTGCTGTAAACAACAACAAGCTCATAAATGCATTTATACTGTCTGTGCATGAACTTTGACATGGTAAGCATTTTCCAGCACAGCCTATCACCTATATGAGTTGCTTACAGTTTATACCCTAGGAGTTTTACTTTCATAACTTATGTACCATTAATTATGTGTTGGTCTAGGGCAAGTGCAAAATACGTGCTTCTGCAAAAACTGTTGGGGCAAGGTCGTCACAGATATGATGATCTGCAGCACAGGCAGACATGTTAGCTTGCCCACTGGGTGGCAGACATGAAGAGGAGTTGGCTAAAACACTTCAGTAAGTGTGATATCATCATTATTAATTCAGTATTAAGATATGTAAGAATGTCATAGGTTATGACAAGCTACTTCAAATTAATTATTTAAATAGCCATTGTGATGTCATGAAAATTTAAAAATACGCTACAAAATTTTTTAACATTGCATATGTATAAAAACAAAAATGTATATATATATATATATATATATATATATATATAAAATAGTCAATAATAACAATCTACTAAACAGTGTTTCATCAAATAAAGCACATTTTGTGAACAGCTTTGCTATGTGGCAGCAGATTGCCAAAGCAAGTGCTTACTCATGCTGCCTATTGTAGACCTCATACATGTCCTAGCAAGTCACTTAACCAAGCACTATTATACAACCTGCGATACAACAGTATGCCCTGCTTAGTTATTCATGTCTGTTTTGCCAAAAATGCATTGTCTCCATGCAGCAAAAGCCACTTGCTGCTTTGAAACCCATCTCAGTGAATCTCAACCAAGAAATAACAGACTCCACACTACATTAGTAAATAAGAGGTGCAAGAATATATCCTTACCTGACTTACAGGGAACTGTAGCAGCAGCTACTAGGGTTACCACCTGTCCCACTTTGCGAGGGACAGTCCCTCTTTGGGCGGTTGTGTCCTGACCAAAAATATTAAATGTGGCAAATGTCCTGAGATTGTAGGACATAATTATGTCCCATATGTAATGTAATAGTTGCATACAATAGTTCTTTCTGTATCTAAAATACCTACATGTTACAAGAAACAGGATAAGCAACTAAACTGCTACAAGAATAAGCTTATATTTAGGCAAAAAAGGAAAGTTCTATCCCTTGTACTGACCGTGGGTTTGTGTCGACCTGTAAAATCTGATGTGTGTCCCGAAAATGTCCCACTATGGCCATTTGAAAAGGTGGCAACCCTAGCAGCTACTCATAGAGAAGCTCTCAACCAGCAGCCTGAAATGCAAGATCTAGCAGAGGCTATACTAGAGAGGGCTGCAGAGGGATAGTGGGGCCTGTATGAAAGGCTCCTGTGGCAAGTGGAAGCCTGATTGATTCAGTTGTCCCTGACCAATCAGCCACCAAAAGCCTCAACCTGGGATGCTGACAAAGTATTCCTGACTTATCAAGGAGGGAATGTCATGCAAATTAATTGATACTGCAAGAATCCATAGCTTACATCTAACACCAATGATTTTACTCATTGACACCCATACTCCAGGCCAGAGGAGTATGTAGATTAAAAATGTTTATGTACTGAATTTTATGTACTAAATATGTCAATTTTAGTAGTTTTAGGTTTTTGTATAATGTGTTTTTAATGAGATTTTTGTCTATAGGTTGGATTCATTAATTAGTCGATTAATTATGTTAGTTGAATTCTGCTATGCTATTGGTTGACTGTTTTTTTAAAAGTTGGGGGGATGTTTCTGATGAAGTAGTTTGTTGAACTGCGAAAGTGCTCACCATTAAAGTTGGAAGTATTTTTATGTATTCTGTGGTTTGGTTCTTCCTCATCTTTCTACATATTAAATGTTTATCAGTGTTTGTGCTATAAAATTTGAAATAAAAGTTGTAAATGAAATCCAAATATCTGTAATCATTGTAGAAGTAAAGCATGAAACAGTATGCACACTGAGAGATTTGAACAGTGTATAAGACAAATGGGGAGAAATATCCAAGTAATGGGACACTGGAATGGCTGCATGGGTGGGGGTGAGGGGGCTGCGTGGGCAGAGGTGGTGGGGCTGCATGGGCGGGGCACTGGGTTTGCACCCCGCTGAAAAAAATCCTGTGGGCTCCCTTGACAACAGACAATATAACATACAAACACTGGTAAATCTAACCTAGAAGCTTGGTAACCAAATGAATCACAATTAGGTATGCTGCATTATGAAAACGACACTGAACTATGTACATATGAGCAATATATGGATTTAAAAAAGACAAAGGACAGATACAGAAACCGAAAATTGGATAAACTTTAGAAGGATCATGAGAACGACACTATACAAGGATAGTATTAATGTAAATAATGGCAGCAAAAGGGGAGGGGCATAAGAGAAAGGAAAACAACAAAGTAACCAGCATCTCTAGGTAAAACAGTACATGTATTATAATAGGGACAACTATTAACAGAGAAAGAAATGTAAACAGCCAACTAGGCATGAAGCACACTGCAGAAGGAGAAGCAGAAGGACAGGGAATGCAAACGTGGACAGAAGCTGACATAGGAATAGTACAAAAAGCAGTAAAGAATAAAGAACAGGGAAGCAGGAAGAGAAGGACACAGGCCTTAGTCTGGGGACACACAGGGGGTCATTCGCAGACTGAAGGGGATATTTACTACTTTGGCAGAGAGGTGAGGGGGCCCAGCATAGGTGACAGTAAAAAGAACTTCTAGATCAGTTTGGGGGAGTGAGACCAGAGGAAGAAAAGCTGCTGTAAGTGTGTGTGTGTGTGTGGGGGGGGGGGGGGACCAGTGCTAAAGATAGTAATCTGGAACATAGCAAGAACTCCATATAAAAAAAAAAGAAAAAGGATACACACAACACTGAAGAGATCAAGGAGGAATACTGTATTATTACAAGAAACCAAACTAAGGGTGAGTGAAAGACAGAATATAGTAAGCACAGATTATCCAAAGGAGACACATAACAAACAAATCAGAAGAGGAATAGACAGGAGTAGTCATAATATTTAAAAGAAGATTGCACATAGTTATAAGTTGGATGGTAAAAAGTGGAATATGAAGACAGAAGTTCATGCCAAAACTAAGGGGCTGTGGCTGACCAAGTCTGCAGACAACTACAAACTGGGTGCAATTACTGAATCCCCAAATGATGTCAGTATACTTCAAGAGGGTCTTATGCAGACCAGCAACTGGTGTCTTAGTCACAGTCTCAAACCGAATGCAAAGAAATGCATTATCATTCCCTTCGGTAAAAACAATGTCCCTTCACACTATCAAATTAACAATACCCTATGTACCTACGAAGTGGTAAGAGACTTGGGATCACAAGTAGACTGTGACCTTAACTTTGACCACTATGTGTCTACTGTAGTAAGGAAGGCTTTTTACATAGCACACTTGATTAGCAAAGGCATCACCTCTAGAGCAAAGGACGTTATAACCTCTCTATACTCCTAACTAATCAAGCCCATAATTCAGTATAATGCCCCTTTCAGCATGTACCGTACAAAGCAACTGCAGCAATTAGAGAGACCTCAGAGGATTCTAACTAAGAAGCTCAAGGGACTCCAGCACATGCCTTACACAGACTGACTAAAGTCCATGTTGCTATACTGAGTATGATATCGACTTCATAGGGGAGACTTATGCCTGGCTTACAGAGTAATCTCTGACCCAAACCTAATGAATTTGCTGCCCATCTGTAAATCAAATGGGAGTACAACTACCCATTCCAGAGACCTAAATATGGCCTGCAACATGAATAGGACATGCTGGAGTGACAGATTTGTCTCCCAGTGACTGCCACTTCTTTGCAAATAGGCTGCCAATTCATGTGAAGTAGATCACCTCTATAACACTCTTCAAAAGGAACCTGGACAAGTGGATGGGGCACTGTAAACTCTTACCAGGGATAATGCCCATGACCCTCCCGGACATGGGCAGTCATTACCAAATGCAATCCTGAGTATTGACTAGACTATCTATGGTATTAGATCAGGATGAAACAGCTAGGCTTGAAATGACCTCTGGGCGATAGTCTAGTAACCTCCAATGATCATATGGAAAGGGAGAAAAGAAAGCCAGATGGAGAATAGGAAATATCTACGCATCAAGAAAATATGAGGAAGATTTCTTTAAGGAGTTTTAGTCCAATGATAACAAGTAAAAAGAAAGGAAACATAACTAGTAGTGGAGGACTTCAAAGTCACCACAGACCCACAGAAAGATAGACTGGTTAAAAGACAGTACAATGTTAAAAAGAACCAGGATCTAGAGAAGGAAAGGGGAGGGGGTAGAAGGGCATATAGTGAGAACAATACTCTAATGGGAGAGAAAGAGAGAGAGAAAGAGAGGGAGAGTACAACATTTAGAAGAAACTGTGTAACACAATCTATCAGACTAGACGGAATACCTGAAAAATAAGCAGTCATGGAGAGAATGGAGATCATAGATATAATAGAAAGGCATATCTTGGATCATGCAGCAATCTGGATCAGGACAGAAGCAGAAAGAAGGGAAGGACCATGATGGAGGTGGGTGAACTATAAATGAAAAGTCCAGGAAAATGAGAATGAAATGGGAGAATTAGTAAGTGCAAAAGTTAGGGAAAATGAGGGGGACAAAGAGGAGCTACAAAAGAAAGTACTGTTCTATAAAACTTACCATAATAATAGATGTTCAAATGATCACTGTTGAAGTAGCCTTAGCTATATGGGTTATATCCTGCCAAGGATATAACAGACAACCAGTTTCCAAAGTTTCAGGGCACCTTCCACGTACCCAAAATGTCAGGCATTTCAAGCTGAGCTGACTAAAAGACAAGTCTGGGCATGTAACCCTTCAAAGCTTTGCTGTGGGCAGAGAGAGGGATGCTGAGGCCTGAAAGGGTAATGCCAGGAATGACAAAAAATAAATGTTCACACCCAGGCATAAATAACACATTGAAAAACAAGGGGGATGGAGGGAGGAAGCAGCTACTGCAACAGTGATCATTCAAACATCTACTGTTATAGAAAGATTAACTTACACAACTGTACTATGTTCATCATATTAATCACTGCTGCAGTAGCCTTAGCTATATGGGTACATTACTTTAACTTACTACATTTGGGAGGTAGAAGGAGAAGTGTCCAGGAGCCCCCAGAGAATGGTCACTGGTGCTTTCTCACTGATCTGTTGAAAAGAGAGGAATTTAAGGAATGGTTAGTGGAAATTATTCAGGAGCTATTAGAAAAGATAGAAATTTCTTCCAAAATATAGCCAGGGAGTGAGATAAAATTAAAATTGAGTTTAAAAATGGTGTGGAAATAAAAGAAAGGGTGATATGGTTAAGATGTAACAACAGTTATTTAGGGGGACTGACAAATCCTGAAGCATTGCAAAATAGGGGAACTCTCACGGAACAAGAAGAGGAGCAACTGTGGAATGCTAAACAAAAAATAAGGGATTGCCTCTATAATATGCATGAGTTTAGATTTGATAATAATTTTAGAGCACAAAAACTTTTAGAAAAATGTTCAGGTAACAGAAGTTTTATAGGACTGTCACCAAGCTTAGGGAGCCTATAACAAGGAAGACGATAAGGGAGACTGTAGAAGTATTATAAATTGTTAGACTGAGTGTATTTTTAGTAAATTCATTATAGTACATTTCTCATTAATTTCTGGAATTAACTGGAAACAACTGAAATAGTCTCATTTCAGTTGTTTCCAGGTAATTCCAGTATGCTACAGTCTTATCAATTCTTTCAGTGGCGAGCCAGCCAGGAGCCAAACCTAGAATATTAAAGCATTGCGATACATAAGCCATATCTTAATACAGAGACAAAAAAGCATTCACAAATATTAAATGATGTTTTGCTAGTTTACAGAATGTAAACTTTAAAGTCCATGCTACATTGTAAAAGTAACAGTGCAGTCAAAAGTTTAGATCCCATGCATGAAAAGAGTGCATCATAAATAGAATTAAAGCCACAGGTTCAACTCCTATGTTATTCTTGTAAAAAAGTAGACAAGTTCCAGAATTAGATCAGTTCAACTCTAGTAATAAATGTGTAAATAATGTTTTGTTAGTTTACAGAATGCAAAATTTAAAAGCAATGGTACATTGTAAAACTAACAGTACAGTCAAGAGTTCATATCCCATGCATGAAAAGAGTACATCATAAATATCATGTGCCATTAAACCCACAGGCTCAATTCTTATGTTATAAAGGACAGACAAGTAAAGTTCCAGAATTAGATCAGTTCAACTGTAGTAATAAATGTGTATAGTATAAAAAGAAACTTCATGTACTTGTATAAAGGACATACAAGTAAACTTCCAGATAAAGAAACTCCACATACGTGTATAAAAGACAGACAAGTAAACTTCCAGAATCATATCAGTTTAAATCTGGTAATAAATGTGTCTATGTAATCGGTTTATGATTGTATATATTTCATACAGAAATTGCAGTTTACCAAGCACACTGGATCAGATTACAGTCAACTTAGCAAGCTGAATTGAAGACAGTACTGTGTGCCATAAGGCAGTATGGTAAAGATCGATTTAATATAGTTTACACAGTTGCAGTTCTCACTATTTATCCAAGAAAACTCTAGACAGTAATGATAAAGTCTTGCAGCATTTAGTAGTACTGAAAAGTTAAATGACGTCAGCTCAAGAAACTGCTATGGTAAGACATTGGGTGGAGTTTCACTCCCAGAACAATATATGAGAATATGAGGGTCACAAGAGTAAATGTAAACAATTCAACAGTTAAGATTAATTTTATATATTACAGAAATGCACAGTGTTAGATTACTGCTTTAGTTTCATTTGAGGTTATGATAGGACAAACAATGTTACTGAGGTTTCATTTTGATTTAATAATAAAGGTATAGTCTTTCCATGTCACTGTAGTACATTATCAGTTGGCTTACAGACTTGCAAGAGTTTCCCCTGGATTTACTAAACGTCCGTGCAGGACTAGCTTAGTCCTGCACAGAAGCGTCTGTTTAGGAGCAAGACGGCAGCGCGCCACGCATATTAATAAGGCACGATGCCCGAGCTCCTAGGCTTACATGGAGCGTATAAGAGTGCAGGGGGCGTGTCTGAGAGCAGAGCTCTCAGAATAAACATGCCCCCACAATGTAGAACAGCAGAAACAGGTAAGAAATGAAAGAGACCACTCACAGGTGTCCTCATATCCCCACCAACAGTCCCCCATGTGTACAACAGCAACAGTACATATACATAAAACGAAGAAACCCTTTTACTTTTTTTTTTTTAAAAATTGGAGTGAAGCTAACCGTAGGGGCACGAGTGTGCCCATCACTTAGCTACAGTTAAAGCGGCTTAAAAGGCTGAAGAGGATAACAAGGAAGATATATGCAAATGAAGCAGCACAGCAATAGTGTAGTGGGCAGAGCATTTGCCTAATGAGCAGGCATTCCTGGTTCAAGTCCCACTGCAGCACACTCTATTTTACATGGCAAAGCATGGTATAACCAATATTTTTGTTGCACAACCCACTAAATAACATATATTTATGAACTGGAGTACTGCAGGAAATGCACACATGAAGTGTCAGTGTCATGATGAATAAGGCACTAGTAAGCAGGTTTAGGCACAAATAAGCAGTAATAAGCATATTTAAGCACTAGTAAGCATGATTAGTGTGTTTGAGCAAGGGTAAGCACTGCCTACACAGATAAAGCAATTTAGAAGCTGAGTGTAAGAAACTGTAACCAGAAGTAAGCAGTGCTTACTTCCGCGCAGACATGCGCAAACCCACTTACAACTGCTTTAAAGTGCCCTAATCACTCTGTATCCAACGGCCCATGTTCTGCCCAGCAGCAAAATAAACAGCCTCTACAAGGCTCAAACCCAGGACCCTGTGCACTACATCACAGTAGTTAATTACTAAGCCATGATAGCAGTACATAAGATTGAGGTTTCAACAAACAAATCTTCACTATAGGAAAATAATCAAAATGAACATATGAAAGGAATCTATGTACAGTGTGATGTTGTATAACCTGCTATATAACATAAATATGTGAACTGGAGTACTGCAGTAAGGCCAGATGTGAGGTGTTATTGTAATAAATTGTTGAAGTCCCCAGGACCCCATACAGTGTACATACACATGAATTACGGATACAACACACACATATATAACATGTAATGAATAATAAATCAATGCCAAAAGGAAAATATAATGCAAATTAAATATTAAGCAATGCTAAGCATTGCACAGCTTAGCTTAGTGGGTGTAAGCAATGTGTAGGCCGGCTAACTCAATCTGCCCAGTGGTATACCCCTTTAAGCAATGCCAACATTAGGTAAGCAGGTGTGCCCATAGCTTAGCCTTTTCAAAACCATCCAATCACAGAAAAGTGTGGGAAATCGGGCATATTTATACCCCACAGGCACGAATACTTCCCATAACTGGTTGCAGCTCCCTACTATAGGCAGAATGGCTGGAGTTGGGGAAGGCACTCGATTTAGAGTGCAGCGCTGGGGCATCCAGGAGTCCAGATACATGATATGGCTCCTGGTAAAACACCATGAGCAGAGACTACTGCAGGGCCAGTACCAGGGCTCCCAGTATAAAGTGGAGGCCTGGGACAGTCTCGCCCGTGACCTCAACAGTGCCACTCGTATCCCTCAGACTGGTGAGCAGGTCAGGCACCACCATGCTCACCTGAAGTGGCAGAGGGGGGATCTCTTGGAGCAATGGATCCAAGAATCAAGGCGGATGTCTGATGCCCCAGCATTGAGTAAGTACTCATTCTACTATGTAGATAATGATTGCCTAGCTTGTGTATACTATGGATAGGTAATGACTAAATATCACTATATTTCTCTGACAGCTGCAGATGAGCGGGATGCGAGCCAGCAAGCCCATGCTGCTAGGTTGCAAAGGCTGCATCACGAGGCAGGTTAATATTAATCTTGCATGTACTGTCATAACAAATAAATATAACAGTTCTAGAAAGTGTTGTACCAGTATAAAAATATATTGTGTATGGGATGTACTGCATAAACTAGACAATATGGCAGGAAGACTGTCATATAGGTTGTGTGAAAAAAGGTGTAATATCTTGTGAATAAAATTATAACCTCTGGAGTGCTTGTGTACATTCTGCTGTCATATGTTGTTGTGTTGCAGTCTATAAATAGTACTGTTGTATTAAGCAGTGTTACCCACACTGTTGAACACAGTTAAAATGTGTAGGAAGTTCAGTATAACAATGATGGAAGTCCCAAGAGGTCAGTCATATTGTACAACTGAGGGAGACTTAGAAAACATTGGAATGCTTCGCACCAATTCCCTGATAGCACAGTGTACTGTGATGTCAGCAGTAATATTTTTACCACACACAGCAGGGGTTTGAATCCCGGGGGTGGTAGTAAGTTGTATGCATAATCATACCCCACAACTGTACACAGTTTGTGAGAATGTTCAGATAGAAAGCTGTATGCATAATTAGACCCAACTGTACAGAATATGCTAGAATGTTCAGATAGTAAGCTGTAAGCATAATCATAACCATCAACTGTACAGACTGTGGCAGAATATTCAGGTAGTCAGCTGTATGCATAGTCATAACCCTCAACTGTTCTGATCTGTCCAGCATGTCCAGATAAATGTCCCAAATCTGCTTCCCAGTAACCTGTTCCCCTGACAAATCAGTGTGATGATCCAAGAAATGTAGGCAGCTTTTACTGACATATAACTGATAGTCAGACCTGTACATAGTCAGAGAATGTATATGAAAATAAACCTGTCATTGTAGCATCTCACCCAAAGTGTATGACAGCAATTCTCAAAATATGTCACATGAACACCTGTATCCTGTCAAGCCTTGACCAGAGTGTGTGCAATAACAGATTATTAGGTATGTGTATAACATCAACATGGAATCTGGGAGTATGTGTAGGATTTGTCAGGTAGTGTTAAAGTTTTCTCCACAGCTATAACAGGTAAGAGGTGTAGACTGTACGTACAACACAGTTCACTAATATACTTGTCTACAAGCATGGAATCTGGGAGTATGTGTAGAAATTGTCAGGTAGTGTTAATGATTTTCTCAACAACTATAACAGGTAAGAGGTGTAGACTGTAGGTACAACACAGTTCACTTATATACTTGTCTACAAGCATGAAATCTGGGAGTATGTGTAGAAATCATCAGGAAGTGTTAACAATGATTTTCTCAACAGCTATACCAGGTAAGAGGTGTAGAGTGTAGGTACAACACAGTTCGCTTATATACTTGTCTACAAGCATGGAATCTGGGAGTATGTGTAGAAATCGTCAGATAGTGTTAACAATGATTTTCTCAATAGCTATAACAGGTAAGAGGTATACATTATACGTACGACACAGTCCACGTATATACTAATCTACAAACATACCATTGTACAAAGTAAGGACATTGGGTAGTGTAATAATACATGTAAGGGAGAGATCACTGCAGTGACTAAGAAAGATGTGAAAACTACAGGGAAATATTAGTTGTTAATTGACCTCTCTCTCACCCCCACCATATGTGCAACAATAACCTAATTACACACCTCAATGGGTATGTGTACACTCCAAACTTTCATTGGGACATGTGTCCTATTGGTTTATAAATATTCACATTTGGTTCTATGCATGTGCCATGTTAAAATACTCTCATATTGGTGGCCTGTTGCCATCAATGAAACCTGCATGCTGTTGTAATGGCCACTGTTGTCCCATATATGCATGTGTTCTGCTCGCTCTGCAACTGTTGTAAACCTGGTGTCTTGGATTAATGGGAATACCTATGTATGCTGTTATAACTAATCCTGAATGCTGTTGACTATTTCTTAAAACTGCAACACCATAGCTCGTATGAGAAGGCCGGTCCCAGCGGACCCACCTGTCCCACCTCAGCTGGCCATGGCACCGAGCACCAGCATGTCTGGGGTCCAGCCTGGGACCTCCTCCTCCGTTGGCCCTGCACCACCTTCGGGTGGAACCGCCACAGAGGATGGAGCTCAGCCCCCCCCGGGAGTGAGGGCAGAGAGGTACCTGTCACCCGCCTTCAGGTCCGGGCCATGGTGTGTAGCGAGCTGGACAAGGATATTAGAGACAAGTTACTCCAGCTTGAGGGCTGTGTGGTGCAATTAAAGGGTGAGCCTGCCCCTCCTACCCAGCCCCCAGCACCGCCACCTTTGGGGCCGTGAAGGTGCAATGGTGACTGCCCAAGGGTGGGGACCTCAGTCCCACTGTTTCCATTTGGGGGCTCATGGGCTTGTGACTTCCAAACACACCTCCCTGTCCAAGGTGTTTACCCCATGTGTCATATACTACCCCTGTATGCGTTTTGTTTGTCTTGTCTGTTAACCTACCCAACCTAACTCCCCAAATATACCTACTACCCCTCCCCAACATCCCACTCTCACCTGAAAAGAAAAGAAAAGGGCAATCTGTTCCCACAAAAAAATCTCGCCCCATACATAGCTGTCCATTCTGCACGTGTCCACTGGACACATGTAATCTAGTCTAATTGTCATCACAATGAATTATTGTTGTCCTCACCCCCACCTAGGGGTTTGAGTGTCCAAATCTACTTCCAAATTCAGTGTATATGCACAGCTGTTGCTGTAGAAGAAATGGGCAGCTATGGACCTTCCCTACACCCTTCCTTCACATCCGTGGCTATTTTCCCTACTGTCTTTCCCTCTTTGTGCCCCTTTTTTCACCACTTTCCTATCAAGCCTCTTTTCTTTTCTTTTCTTTTAAAGAAATTAGCATGGGGGTAAGCGGGAGTAAGCACTTTTAAGCAGCAGCAAGTGGGTTTAAGCCTGTTTGCACGGGTATAAACTATACCTACACAGGTTAAGCAATTTAGAAGCTAACTGAGTATAAGAAACTGCAACCGGAAATTAGCAGTGCTTACTTCCGCACAAACCCGCTTACAACTGCTTTAAAGTGCCTCTGCAAGTCTCGAACCCAGGACCCTACACACCATAGACAAAGTGATTTATCACTAATCCATGCCAGATACACAAAAATCTGATGTTTTCACAAACATATCATCCAGCCCAGTCATGCAACAGTACAGAGAATGTATACCATCATCTACATATATGTGTGTGTAGAAATATATTAATATCTAAACAGATACAACATATCCCTATATGTATATATATATATATATATATATATATATATATATATATATATATATATATGATATCCGTACACATCCCAAAATGCACTTTCCACCGAAGCAGAAATCACTGAGCATACTTAACTGAAAGTGCTGTTCACAGAAGCAGCACTTTCGGATAAGTATGCTCATTGTGCCGGTCGTACTACGGTGCGGATAAGGGATAATTCCCTTTTCCTCACTGTAGTGTGACCTCGGAGTGAGAATATTAAAGTAGGGGGGTGTGGGGGGTTTGCCCTCCTGAATACAAGTAGTTTTTAATGTTGGTTTTTTTTTTCTTTTTTTAAACATACTTTACCATAAGTGCTTTTTCGGTGAAAGCGCTTTCAGTAAAGTATGTTCGGTGATAATGGATTCGGACATTTGATCTTTCGATCAAAAGTCCTATATATATATATATATATATATATATATATATATATAACTATATATATATAAATATATATATAAATATATATGAACATATATACATGCAAATGCCTACAACACATATATATGTCTACACCTATATGTCCACATATACACAGCAAGGTACATATATGTACACAGATATATATCTATGTAGGTATATATGGACATAGTTATATATATGTAAGCAGATATATATATATATATATATATATATATATATATATATATATATATATATATATATATATATATAGGTATATGTGGCCATACATCTGTAGATAGCAATGATAGATTAACAAAAACAAATATGTCCACATGCACTGTTAATGGGGTTGAGAAGCCCCAAACAATATACGTCTTGTACAAACAGGCAAATCCCCCCACAGCCAAACACGTCTGCCCTACAATACACAACCAAGTGTTGCAGATCCCATAACCAGGACCTGACACGACATGGGGACAAGATGTCAACAGTACTACATCCCACCTGTATGATGTCAGGCTGGCACTGGTAACATATCATGCAGTACAGTCTGGCTCCCATAGGAAATGCAAAATGTGGAAGCTATCAACATCCCTAGGATACATAAACACAGACACATATATGCAGATATACATATATATATATATATATATATATATATATATATATATATAGACATACATGTGACTACACATACACACACAGAGATATGTACAATAAGATACATATGTAGAAGGTGCACAAAATATGGAACAGCCACTATGCCTACAGTTCACACCTGAACAACAGGACACTGTATGGGCCACACATACAAATGACAATCGTTGCCTACAACAAATACCCACAGAGAGGTAATATGAAAAAACACCACACACAGGTTTGCAGAAATGGAAACCCTTTATTTGTGTACTATTACAGTTCTATATGCCATGTCATATAGCTGTTCAGACACTGACATCCATATAAACAGAGTAATGCAACTGTGAAACAGTTATACCAATACAGTAGTCTGGAAAGGTTTGCAGCTATTGCTGTCCAGGCCAAGCCCTTCAAATTGTACAACAGTAAAGACAGACTGGGCCACATGATACCAAACAATCAACAGTATGCAATGCAGGTGTATAGTTCAGCAGCCTCTATCTACACTCTCTACAAAAGCACTAGGTGGTAAAGACTTCAGTTGACCAAATGGGATGTAAATGTTACATAACAAGGCATAACTGACACCATCACAAGCACACTGTCAAACAGAACTGTCTGTATGGCAGGAGGTAGTAGACCTGCATTAACCCAATTTATGTAAATATAGGTGAAGTATACGGTACTGTACATCCAGATACCTTAAGGCAGCTCACCTCTGATACCCCCACATTTTGTAACAGCCTAGGTCATTTATGGTGCATCCACCACCCTAGACTCCATAATACAGTGTCATATACCACTGTTACATACACTGGCCTCTGGAGTGCATAAGGGCACACAGGTATTGTGTAGGTGAAGGCCACACATATATGGCTCCAGCCTCACCGTATGTGTGGGGGATACAACAGCAGTGGACTGATGGCAACAATGGCAGTGTGATATACTCACAGCCCACTACAGAACGACCCCTGACAGCATGTCATATGTGCAAAGCTTGGTATGTAGGTGGAGGACAGAGGCTGGAACACAGGCCCATATGTGGAAAACTGTTGCCATACACTAAGCAAGTTACTGGTGTTACATGATAGTCTGCAACATACCCATAGTCAGGGAATTGAGGTTAGAAACATAAATGGATGTAGCCATGTATTGATAGCACTCAACACACACTGCCAGCGAAATATCTGACACAGGACCTGTGTGGTGGACAGACAAAACATGATAAACACACCTCTGGCCACCAAGATGATAGGCCCACAGTTGAGAGCTATGTAGACAGATTGCATCCAAGGTAAACTAGTAGGTACACACACACCCTGTAACACCAGTACTATACAAAGCATAACACAACTCTACTCACACTCTGTCTGTAGTTCTGGAACCTCCTACAAATATGTAGCTGGCCTGAGTGTGCCAGTTCTCCTGTAAGAGGTGCTGCTACCTGCTGTCTGTAACACTGATGCCCACACACAGGAAGGATGTCCATTACACAGGAAAGGTAAAGGGACCATGCCCACATGATGTAGGGATTTATAGTAGGTGGTTGCTATGACAGTGGTAATTGAAAGTACTACACAGCAAGCTGCATGCAGTTAGCATGTGTAGGACACTGATTGGTGCAGAGGCCATCACCTGATCAAGTGCATCTCCTACTAAAGCCAGGCTGCAATCTACTCAAAGCAGCTCAATCCATTCACTGGAGTGAGAGGGAGAGACAGAGAGAGAAAGAGAAAAAGCAAAAGCAAAAGTGAAAGCGGAAAAGAAAACAACTACAGCTCAGCAAACTAACAGCAGAAGACGTAGGCATTTAGGCAGCTGCCAGTCATAAAGACATCATTCCCAACAGGTATGGGATGTATATGTACATGTATTAGAATACAGTACCTGGTCCATCACAATGGGATAGATGATGTGGAATGAGTTATATGTGCCATCAGGTGTCGTTGTGATAATGTTCAACTGAACAACTGCTATGGACAATAGTGTCTGTCCCTGTGGGTAGTGGCCCATAGCTATTAACAGTGCAGGTCAGCACTGACAGACAAGATGTAAACCATCATAGTGTGTGTTGTGTAATGGGAGTATGTATATGATGTGGCCAATAGCTGGTGGTGGAAGTAATGCCATTATGATGGACATGTGGGAGCCACGGCCCACCACTGGCAGCATACTCAGGTGAATCTATAATGTACCATGCCAGAATGCCATAGGTGGGTAATAGGGTTACCTGCAAACAGGTCCCACATATACCCCACTAATGTCATGCCGTGTCCATATGTGGCACCTGTCTGCATTGTAGCAAGGCAGAACAGTGCTGCTGTGCAGGAAGGTGTTGTGAGATTGTGGAGCTGATGTCTGAATGTACCCCACATATAGGTTTGCATATGTGTACATATGCCACATATATAATATATAAGGATATATATGTATATCAGCATGCATGTCCAGAAATATACATATACCCATGTGTAGACATATATATGTGCACATATATATGACATCACATACATCTACACATATACAGATATATACCTATATGCACATGTCTACATATGTACAAACACACACACAAACATATATGTATGTAAAGACATGTCCCCTATATCACTACCACAGTGATGTGTGCTATGTGCAAGGCAGCAACACACATAGCAATACACACAGATATCTACAGCTGGCAGTGTGTGCACCATGGATGAGTATGTCACATGTTAGTCCCTTCTTGGCACCACATTGCCCCCATCTGTGAAGTATGCAATGGGAATATGAAGTATGGCAGGTACACATGTGGAGGTGGTCAGGATTGGTAGGTATGGAGAACAGTCTACAGGGGTGGTATATGTCACATGTGGTGGGTAAACACCGTGGATGGTGTGTGTGGTCTGTGATGTGTACACCACATGGTCCCCAATATGGCTACAATGGGAACAAGCCTCCTACCAACTGCCACACACAACAGCAGTCCATGTCCTGAAGGTGCCTGGTTTGGAGGCTGAGCAGGAGGAGAATGTTGGCCATGTGAATGTGTACTGGGTGCCTCAGACTGATGTAGCACATCCCCCATGTGTCCGTGGAGCCCGGTATTGAACAGACCCTAGACTTCAGCTCAGGGGACAGGAACATGTTAGTGTGTGCCCTGAGGGGGGGGGGCAACATCCCCTGGGTGGTTCCACCTGATGGTATTGCTGTAACAGTACCCAAGGAGGCCCCAGATTGGCACACACATGTGATGTGGCCAGGTATCATAGGCAGATGAGTGTGAAGAGGTGGATTAGCTGGCCAATAGAACATATACATGTTATTGTGTCACTGTTATAGAACATTTGTTGGTAGTAATAATCTACACAATCCCGGTACATGTCCAACAGCATGCATAGATATCCCCAATAACACAGACTGTCAGATGTGCAGCAATCTCAGAGCAGCCATACCAGTGACATATATGTAACCATAGTGGCCCTGACAATGGCATGCAGGTGAACAGTCTGTAATAGGCCAGCAATGATAGTGTCCACACAGGGGACATAGCTACAATCACATAGCATAAGGTGTGGTACAATACAAAATCTGTCCAAACGGTAGTTAAGCTGCAGCCATACCTAATGAGTTGTGTGTACAGTCTGTTGAAGCTGATGTGGTGGTGGTGGTGGGGTGACAGAGATGTGTATTACGAACTGTGGTAACCTTGCCATATGAGTTGCTCAGGCTTGTTTCCATCTTTATGTCTTTCAGGCAACATGTCAAATGGCAGGTTACCCCATGTATTCAGTGGATGAAAATGAGGTCATCATCAACCACCTGGTACAGCACTACCAGGTGCTCTTTGGCAGGACAACCCAGGAGCAGCAGGAGCGGAACACCCTGTGGAACGATCTAGTCCACAGGGTCAATAATGTTGGCCTGCATAACTGCAGTTATGAGCAGATCCGGCATCATTGCAGCGACCTGCTTCGCAATACCCATTGGCATGCTGCTGCAGTCCGGGGGGATCACCTCGCCATGGGGGTCCATGCCATCCATCCCCCCCTGACATGTGTGGAGGAGCTCCTGGCCAGCCTCATGGCACCTGCCCGTCCAGAACACCAACAACCAGTAGACCCCTTCATGGAGGTGGGTGTCACCCACACACCAGCCAGGGAGCATGCAGGTAAGGAAACAGGGCACATCAGTAGACCACTGTCTTTCGGCTTTTCCCGGTTAGGGGTTGCCACAGCGGAAACTCTGGTCTGCTAATGATTGGCAGTAGATTTTTACGTGCTGGCTTGCCAGGCCTAACGCACAACCTTCAATGAAGGAATGCCCATTCACACATGTCGACACACAGAAGACACTCTAACTGAGAATCGAACATGCAACGTCTAACTGTGAGGAGACAATGCTACCGCAGCACCACCACTGCAGTCTGTAAATATCCACAGTGGTACAGGTAGATCATACATATCTGACATGTCATAGATATACTGTGTTGCTGCATTGTAGTGATAAACAGATGTCCAGATGTGGTAGTACTGTGGGAATATACCGTTGATGTATGGTAGTACTGCACCCAGCCTGTAGCAGTGCCAGAGGTGTAGCCACTGACATTGCATTTCTCACCCTCTCATGTAGGTCCCTCCAGGATAACAACAAGGCAGCAGCCTGTAGCTGGTGAGCATGTCTTATGTAGATGCATGCCAACACACCGGGCATGTAATGGTGATGGTATATTCCATGCACACATCTAACCCACCTACCCTGAATGCATGCTGTACATGTGCATGTATTGTTGCTGTGAAATGCACAGTCTCACAAGGGCAACCATGATGGGGTATTGGAAGGGTATGTCACACACCTGCATGATAACGAACATCCTGTCATTGCGGAATGTGTCCACAGGCAGTAACATACTGTTGGTAGACATGGCCTACAGTAGTGACATGTTCTGAACAACACCCATATACAGTGCAACGCCAGTGTATATACCTGTAGGACAATGCCAACTGCTGCAGAGATACACTATGGCATAAGGCATTATAGTAGTCCACATTGTCAGCTGGGTCTAAGCTGCAACATGTGGTGTTCAGTGTATGAGATACTGCAAAGTGACACAAATGTGTAGGGCTTACCTGTCATGCATCTGCATAACAGCTGGGGGGGGGGGGGTTCTCAGCATGACACACCAGTGCACTGCAGCAGGGATCCTAAGGATGGTAGGAATGGCTCTGTCTGCATATAGTCAGGTTCAGGACTGTGACAGCTGTAACCCTACCCACACTGCAATAGTGATGGCATTGTGTGAACACCATGGGATGTGCACAAGAGTAGACCTTGCAATCATGCAGAATAGGGGTACATGTGTAGGGTATACTGAACATACACCGGCAAATGCAGAAGGCCCATGCTGGTATACCCCTGCCATGAGCAGTGACTGCTGTAGTAGACACAAGAGATGTGATAAACCATCATGATAAGGGTCTGCACACATATGCCCTCATGGTGTGTATGCATTGCAGTCAGCAGCTGCACACCTAACACAATCTGTAGACACTGCATGTGAAAATACAGGACATATGTCACATACCAGGCTTGTGTACCACTGAGATATGCAGTGATGTGGACCCATGGCAGATCAAGGATGTGTGTGTAAAGTCAATAAATGTGTGTACACCCCCCATAGCCACAGTATGTACTGATGGTTGTCAGTGTAAGCATTTCTGCAGTGGTCATACATGGTCTGTTGATATTGACAGCTGTAAATCAGGCATCAGGCATTCACCAATGACAACAGTCCAAATATCATCCCAGGTATGTGTTGCTGAAAAACATAGGGGCTGTAAGAAGTAAAGCTGACATATCCGACACAGTACTACACATTCCGCAATGGGTAGTACACCTGTGGGTTGTAGTGCACAGTACATAGCAGGGTGCAGAACAGTTGCACAGCAATACTGTGTACATGGGTGCTGTGGTATCCAGGGGAAGGGGCATCAACTAGTGACACAGCACGTGCATCACACACATGTATACTGTTGCTAGCATGAATTGACTATAGCTGAACTGCATGCTGTTCTGTACCATATGTTCTGCATGTTGGCAGATGGGTAATAGGAGGACTGTGTGTACAATCATTGTGCAACCTCACGTGTGTGTGTGTGTGTGTGTGTGTGTGTGTGTGTGTGTGTGTGTGTGTGTGTGTGTGTGTGTGTGTGTGTGTGTGTGTGTGTGCGCGTGCATCCTGGTGGTTAGTTAGTTTGCCTGCATGGTCACTTTGCTGAAGTGGTGGGAGGTAGATGCATGTATGATGCGTGTGTGCATGTGTGTGTTTGTGTGTGGCCACGTATGCACATGTGTGATTGTGGGGTGTTCATATGGCGTTACCCCCCTTTGGGACTGTGCAGTACATGTTCTTGGACTGCCACATTACAAACCAGGAATACCTGTCATGTGTGTAATCACAGGACAGCAAATAGTATAATATGGTCTGTAGCATGGAACAGGCATCCAGAGGGTAGGTAGACTCCAGGTACACACTTACTATCGCAGTCAGCAGAGAGGTCACCTACAACCCACGTATGCAGCTCTACAGATGCATTGGGAAAGTAATAGTCAACACATGGGAGTGTAACCAAATATTACAGGTGTCACGATGGGCTGACAGAGCAGCATATTTGGCATGTACTGAGCATTACATACACATGACACAACAGTGTGAGGTATTATGGATACAACATTGTAGCCCACACATATAGGGGCCATGCACCTCATTTCCGACCACACAGAGGGTGCATACTGAATGACAGCAGTGAGGCCATGTAAATCCACTACACACAGGTCAGGCAGGTAAAGTAGCAACAGGCCTTGTGTTGTGGCCACTTGTGTGGGCATTTAGAGCACTGTGATGTTAATGACTGGTATCAATGTGTGTATGTTAACAAGTGTGATACAGGATGGGGTAACACATGGACATATATGTGGAACTGTGTGTATGTGTGTGTATGTGTGTGTGTGTGTGTGTGTGTGTGTGTGTGTGTGTGTGTGTGTGTGTGTGTGTGTGTGTGTACTGTTAGGCAATGCTGTACAGGTTTTAAAGTGCATTTATTGTTTTCCCCCACATGTGGTGAGGTGGGTCAGGGTTCCTCCTGCATGCAATTTGATGTAGGTGTCCATACAGACACCGATGATGATGATGATGATGATAATAATGTAGAGGCACAGGTGGGATTGTCAGAGGCCGATACTGCACCAACATTTGACACCCTCCTTTTAGCCACCCCACCCCCGCACACAGTTTCAGTGCCTATACACACCCCATCACCAGTGGCCATAGCAGAGGGACAGCTGGCGTTCAGTGGCACTGCACAGGAAAGTGTGGTAACCATGCCTACTGTGTCCAGTCACAGAAGGCATAGCTGGATGTCCGGGAGGCTGCCACATAGGCAAATGTCCCAGGATGCTCGTGGTAGGGCCGCTGGACATCATGCCCCTGGCAGAGGTGACATAGCTGCTACCAGCAGAAGCGTGTTTTGGGCTGTAATGGTGGCACAGGCATGTATTGAGCATTACACCAGACATGGCCTTAGGCTGCAGAGGGTTGCTCTCGCAACTGTAAGTGACAACCTCTGTGAACTGTTGGGTGCCATCCATGCATCTACTGTGCAAGCGGATAAATGGCATGATGAGTTGGTGGCCCGCATTGGCCGTGGTGTGTCCGTGCTTCAACGTGTGGTGGGGATGTGGCGACAGCCACGTTGATGTGGGCCAGCAACACCAACAGCTGGCAGTCAACGTGGATGTGCTAGGACAACAAGGGGCTCCTGTAGTGGCAGTAGCAGCCCCGACAGTGCAGGCGGTGTGCTATCCACACCACACCAAGCAGGCCATATGCACGTGGTCCTGGCCAGTCCCAGGAGGGACCTGGTATCAGGGGACAAATGTCATCAGCAGGTGAGATTAGCACATTGATGCCTGTACCTGGACATACCCACAGAACCCCTGCAGGTACAGTCCATGTGTCCATGGCTGGAGACAGTGAACTGCACAACCTGCCAGGTATGGTCTGCAGCTGTCCATAAACACCTGTGTAGGGCAGCCACATGGCAGAACTGTGTGCATGCATACCCACACACTATGCAGACACACGTAGGGCAACCCCATACCTACACACACCACATCAGCTTGGCCAGCTCCCCAGAGTACACCCCTCACCTACACACATGGTGTTAAATGTATGGCCCAGCCTCGGCCTCTGGCAAACCAACACCACACCCTGTGCATGTGATGATACCTGTGCCCCATCCCTGTCATTTATACCATCGATGCAGGGACAGGCTGATATGGTTCTGATACACATGGTGCCTGTACAACAGTGTACCACAGTCCTGCAGTGTAACATGTTGTACGTGGTTGAGTGTGAGGCATATTTGGCAGGTAGTGTAACTGTCCAGCAATGATGCCTTACAGCTGTTAGTAACACTGGTTGTTGTGGTCTCTAACATGTTATCCAATTGTGTTGTAGGTGTATATGTGTCAGCACAAGAATGCCCTGTGCATATAATGATACTGATGTACCATCCCTGTCATCCATACCATCGATGCAGGGACAGGCTGACATGGTTCTGATGCACACAGTGACTATACAACAGTGTACCACAGTCCTGCAGTGTAACATGTTGTAGAGATTAGAGTGTCAGTCATATTTGGCAGGTAGTGTAGCCATCCAGCAATGATGCCTTATAGCTGTTAGTAACACTGGTTGGTCGTGGTCGCTAAAATGTTATCCATGTATGTTGTAGGTGTACATGTGTAAGCACGAGGATGGTCTGCAGTCAT
>NC_056741.1:377613344-377693344 GCF_019279795.1 Protopterus annectens
TACAGAGAGTCTTAGTTTTGTTTGGGATTGCCTTATCCATGCAGTCCTGTAGGTGCTGGTAGAAGGCATTTGTAAGTGATTCAGCGGTTTGAGTAATGTTTACCACCGGCTCAGGGGCCTTAAAGGAGACCACACTAGTTTTTAGAAGTATGAAGTCGGCTTTTGAGAAGTTTTTCACTGTGGTCTTTTTTATTTCAGGTGGGGGGGAGATGAGGACCTCCAGCGAGATTAGTTTATGATCTGATCTCACCAGTGAGGGGTATACTTCGGTGTTGAACATTGTGATCCCATGTTCGTGATGATGAGATCAAGTATGTTTTCTCCTCTTGTGGGGATGGTGACTAGTTGTTCCATGGCATTTGAGTTTATGAACTCCAGGAACCTTTGGGCTAGAGTGTTTGGGCTTGAGTAGTGTTCCCAGTCTATATTAGGGTAGTTGAAGTCACCTAGTATGATGGTGTTTGGAGATACATTTATCCCCTCCAGTGTTTTCAGGAAGGCCATGTGAGGTTCCTGAGTTTGAGAGGGTGGCCTGTAACATGCTACAAATTGCAGAGCAGTCTTGCCTATGGTTAATTGCACCTGGATGGTCTCCGATGCATCGTGCGTTGCCACCAACCTTGAGGTGTGGGTGTCCTTTATGAATATGGACACCCCCCCCTTCTTGGTGTTGTCCGGATTTTGGGGCCGGAATGCATGATATGAGGTAAAACCTGATAGTGCTGGGGTGCTCTCAGGAGCCTTGAACCAGGTTTCTGTCACAGCACAGACATCGATGTTCTCCATACTGAGAAGGGCCTCGAGTGCATGCATCTTGAGATTGAGACTTCTGGCATTGAGCAGCATTACCCTTAGTTTTTTCCTTTTTTGTGTTCTAGGGTGGTAGGTTTAGAATTTGAGCATTGCCTAAAAAAGGCACTATGGGGGTGGCAAGAGCCTTTGCCAATATCCGGAAGCCCAGGTGTGACAGGTGCAAGCCGTCCCTTGCGAAGCAGCGTGGCTTGTCCAGCATGTCATCCCAGGCAGACAGACATTGGATCCCCTTTGAATGACACCAGAATTTAAGCCAATTATTAAAGCTGATCATCTTATCACTGTATTGTGGCATCATTCTAGGTGAGGGTAGGATACTGCTCAAGGTCAGGGTCATACCTGCCTGGGCTACATAATCAGAGAGCTCCTCAATGTCTCTTTTCATGTAGTCCAAGGAGGTACGTCTCAGGTCGTTGACACCAGCGTGGACAATGACTGAGTCGTACTTGTACCTGCTGTTGAGAGACCTGAGTGCTTGCGTTATGCGGCGGATTCTAGCGCCCGACAGGCAGCTTACTGTGACCTTCTCCTTACTCAGTCTGGTGAGCGGGACATCAGTGTGTCTGACTATGGAGTCACCAATGACAGGTGTGTCTGGCATTGTGTTTGGCCTTAAGGGCTGTGACTGTTTGACACTCTGACTGTGTGGTTTATGTGTTGCATGTGTTGAGTCCTGAGGTGGTAGTTGTTTGGGTGTCTGCTTTGGTGGCCTCTGCTGTTTTGGTAGATTTTTGATCAGAGCCTCCGAGTATGTCTTTGTGTGATTATGTGTGTGATTTGAAGTTGTGATGGTACTATGTGTGACTGGGTATGTAGCGTGTGTGGTTACCTTCTCCTCCTGTCTGGTCTTGCCAGTCCTATGTTGAGAGAGCTCAGCCTCCAGTTTGGCCGTATAGTTGCATCTCTCGCATGTATTTGTGTTTTGTGGGAGAAGGAGAGGGTTGTCTGTGTACATGAGGCAATTGTAACATTGCCTCAATATTCCCAGGTTCACCAGCTGAGCAGGAGAGGACACTAGCAACTGATCCCTCGACATGCTAGAAGGAATAGATAAAAAAACTTACAAAAGACTCCGGGGGATGTGGGTTCTAGGCTGGTGGAGTACTATCTATAATAAAAGTGCTTTATCAAGGTGAAAGTACTGTAGGAGCAAGTGCTAGGCTTTACAGATAGAGAACAGTCTACTTGGGAATCAAGCAGAGATGAACTTTTTAGTTATAGGATACGCTGGTTAGATCAGCAGTACAGTTCGAGGAAGGTAGTTTTAAGGGAAAATTTGAAGAGTGGAATTTAGGTAGCCCGAGTAGTTTAACCTTGTTTAACCGCCACTGCTCTTGTGTGCAACAGTGGCAACTCCGCGCTAACACGCGTTTAGCGTGTTTTATATCAGGGGGCTGAAAAAAGCTAGGAAATGGCCCAAAACGACCAATGGACTACAAGTTACTGGCTGAAACCTCACCAAATTGGACCAACAGGTAGCTCAGTGCTTCCCACTCCCACTGGTAAACAAGGAAATTTCCTCCCTTCCAAATTAGGCAATGAATCAGTAACAGGAACTACAACAAAAGTCCAGGGATCAGCAACTCTGAAACTGGACTACTCTAGCTCAGTAAGGTGGGAAAACAAGAGATATTTTTTTGTTGTTTTTTTTTTTTTTTTTCTCAGAAACAAGGAAAAACAGACAGTAGATGCTATAAATGCTATAAATCGGCTAGCGCACTTTAGTGTGTAGCCTACAGAAACAATTTGCAACAATTACAGACTTAAAGTAACAATTTGAGATTTAAAGTGCAATAAACAGTATATATGCAGAAAACACTTCAATATAGCAGCAAAACAGGCGAAATACAGTCGCTAGGTAAATAGCAGTGGGAAAGCCACAAAAAATATACTTAAATCAGGTAAAGTCGCTTTTTTAGCTCTCTGAAGCTTGGATCACTCTGCTGGCCACCACGAGGATCTGTGCTGAGTAGGTACAAGCTGGAAAACGCGCGTTTAGCATGTTTTATATCAGGGGGCTGAAAAAAGCTAGGAACTGGCCCAAAACGACCAATGGACTACAAGTTACTGGCTGAAACCTCACCAAATTGGACCAACAGGTAGCTCAGTGCTTCCCACTCCCACTGGTAAGCAAGAAAACTTCCTCCCTTCCAAATTAGGCAATGAATCAGTAACAGGAACTACAACAAAAGTCCAGGGATCAGCAACTCTGAAACTGGACTACTCTAGCTCAGTAAGGCGGGAAAACAAGAGATATTGGTACCTTGCCTATTAATGAGTTTAGAGTAGTGTTTCAGTTTGCCAGCAACATAAACCATTATATTGATGTTGTTAAGAAACAATGGCACCTTTTGCAAGTACCACCTAATCTAAATGCTATTACCACTAGCATTCCACAGTTTAGCTTTAGGAATAATAAATCACTCAACCTAATCTAAATGCTATTACCACTAGCATTCCACAGTTTAGCTTTAGGAATAATAAATCACTCAAACAGCATCATTGTAATAGAGAGGCAAACAAGACAAATTCTCTTTCCACACGTCAGGGTACCTATCCCATGCAGGTCATGTAGTGCATGTCCTTACATTTATAGCACAAATACATATACTCATCCAACAAAACAGCTCCATCTGTATTCCCATACATATGCTGATTGTAAAAGTACTGATGTGGTTTATTATGGTTTCTGCAAGAGATGTCCTGTTTTCTACATTGGCAAGACTAATAGATCTTTTAAAGATATAATTTTGGAACATCTTCGTGATATCAGGAATAGAAAACATACAAATGCATTAGCTAATCATGTCATGAACACTGATCCCTCACATTCCTTCCAGTTTTTTGTCTTACAACAGATACATAAAAATTTGAGAGGAGGGGATACAGAAAATATTACTGAAGGTTGTGAACAAAAATGGATAATGAAACTTAATGCAGACAAATATCCAGGTCTTAATGGTACCACATCTCTGGTTCCTTTTTTGAAAGCCAGACGCCTTAAACACAAATAATTTTAAGCATAATATTTATTGCCTCCTATTTATGAATGAATTTTACATGATTGATTTTTTAAAAAGATTTTTTATGCTTAGTAGAAGCTTATGTTATGTATTTTATCTGATTTATGTTTAGTTTTTGTCTGTGCCTTTAAATGCTCCTTTAGGTATGACATCACTAATTATGCTAATTGGTTTCAAGAGTATTTAAGAAATTAGCTGTTTTAACATTTTGTCTGAAGAAGCAACTGAGTGTTGCGAAAGCGCTTACCACTGTTTTATTTTGTTTATTTTATTAAGACGCTATTGTGTGTTACCTTGGTGCTTTGTTCTTCATGTTTTTATGCACCTTGGTTTTACCTACAGCCGTTCTTGTTTGACAGTACTATCTTCTGCAGTTGTGTCTGATAGGGACATGCAGGTATGCCTCTTTGAGGTCCAAAGTCACGAGCCAAGCTTTCTTGCCCAGCATGGGAAGAAGCTGCTGTAGTATCAACATTTTGAATTTCGGAACATCCAGGTAAGTGTTTAGAGATGACAGATCCAGAATGAGCCTCCAGGCTTTGTCCTTTCTGGGTACCAGAAAGAGTCTTGAGTAAAATCCTTGTCCTTGCTCCTGTGATGGTACCTTTTGAATAGCTCTCATATCCAGGAGTGCTGTAATTTGTTTTTGAGCCTCTGCCCATTGATTTGGTAGCAGATTTGGCATTCCTTTTAACCTTGGCAGAGTGTGAAAGTGGAACCTGTAACTTAGAAATACAATGTTGTGAAAGTGGAACCTGTAACCTTGAAATACAATGTTGAGAACCCATTTGTCTTTGGTGATCATTTGCCAACTGTGGTAGAAGAGTGCCAGTTTTCCTCCCAAGGGGGCTGCCAAGAAGGATTTCTTTGGCAGCTGTAGTGGGAAGTCATTGGAGCTGCTTTTTATATGGTTGGGGCCTGTCTTCCCCTTCTTTCTGGCCTGATGCAACCCAATGTCAAGGCCTGTAAGGACCTTGTGTTTGACCTCTACCTCTTGGACATCTGTATCTTCCCCTTTGAGGTCTGTCCGTAATTGGAAAGGACCAATTCTTAGTTGGCCAGTTTCTGCTAAATCTAGGAGGCTGAACCTGTAAGAAATCCTTCACCGTTTGCATAGATTTTGCCTTATCCTCAATTTTCTTTAATACTTCTTCTGCCTTAACTCCAAATAACACAACCTGCTGCAAAGGTGCATCCAATAATTTTGCTTTAACATGATCTGGTAACATATGTTCTTTTAACTAAGCATGTCTTCTAATGACAGAGCCTGTAACTGCTGCTCTGCAGGAGGCCTCTAGAGAATCAAAACCACACTGCAAAGTATGCTTTCCCACTTGTTCAGCTGCATGCAATAAATCCTGCATTTCTTTAAAATTAGGAGGATCTGATTCTGGAAGCACTTTTTGTTTTAACTGAGACAGTACAAATTGCTGATATTTTAGCATGTGAAACTGGCAATTTAAGGCTCTCATTGCTAAAGTTGCAGACATATATACTTTCTTTCCCCATCTGTCTAATGCTCTGGAATCTCTGTCAGAGGGAACTGGATTCTTGGCTGATGAGGCCTTTACTCCTTTGGGTCCCAGAGAAATAGTTTCAGGGTCAGCTACAGGGCTTTTATACAGAAATTTATGTGAGTCAGGGACTCTGTAGTATCTGTCAGGTTTAACAAGGGCTGGAGGTAAGGAATCAGGATTTAAGCTAGATTCAGTATACACATCATCCACAATATCTAACACTGGCGGAATAGCAAGGGGTCTGTGTTGAGTTAATAAAGGGAAGTCTCTGAGCCTTTTCTTGGATTCTGAGTAATCCTGGCCTTCCCAGTGGAAATGCTCCCTCATGGAATGTAGGGTTTCTCCAAAGGAGTAGTCCTCAGGCGGTGAGGTTGATGGAATTGATTCCTCAGCATCAGAATCCTCATAAGGGGGTAAAGAGTATCCTAGGTCTGAGGATGAATCAGAAGAGATGGACACCTGGTCGGATGAGTCATAGTCTGCATCCTGTCTAGGCCTTTTATCAGGAGGGGGGGGGTGGGACCCCCTGATCAGAGTGATTAGGTCTTCGGCCATTTTGAGCATTTGTTTCTTAGGCATGGAGGCCTGTCATGGAGAATGCTGTATTTGTTTCTTTGATTTTAAAGGAGGCCTAGACTTAGTTGAGGGCCTAATGCTTAACTGAGTAGGTCTGAAGACACCCTCTGTAACTGTGGGTTGCTCAGCTACTCCGGATCCCTCTGAAAGTTTAGTCTCGGTAGGCGGAAGAACTTGTGCGTCTGAAGGCCCATCCATATCCACGTGGGAGTGAGAGGCGGCCTGTGGTTCTACAGAAGCGGTCGTCAGGGGCTGCAAAGGCGCCTCGCTGAAAACCGGAGAACTGGCGACTGGCCTAGAAGAGGCTTTGTCGTCAGTTTTGGGCCACGGATGCCTATCCTTGTCTTTGCGCTTTTTGTGTATTCCGGTCGTCGGAAGTTCCGACGGCATGGTATAATTGAATTTTCTACCACAATAATGTCGGGCAAAATCAAACCGACGTTTAATAGTGCGCTTGTTAAACCTAGTGCAAAACCGACAACCAGTGACGTCGTGGTCAGTGCCTAGACATGGAAGACAATAGGAATAGAAATCCTTATGAGGTATTTGCTTCCCACAAGAAACACAGTTATTAACTTTTACTGACATCGGTCTGAGGCAAGAAAAGGTTTCCCCAATGGGGTACTTAGCTTTGTAGATGACTTCGGTTCTGGATTCGGAATGAAAATCTCAGGAGAACATCAAGTTTATGTAACATATACTCCAACTTGTTGGAATGGTTACTGAAGAAAGCTGGGAGTTCAATAGTTTGATTTAAATTAGCCTCCGAATATACCTTTGGAAGGAAGGAAGGGTTAGTCCGGAGCACTTTGTCAGGGTGAAAAATCAAGTATGGGGGTTTAATAGAGAAGGCCTAAAGTTCGGACACTCTACGTGCTAATGTAATGGCCACCAAGAAGATGGTTTTCCAAGACAGGAATTTTAGTTGGCAGCAGGATGCAGGCTCAAATGGAGGAATAATAATCCTAGATAGAACAAAATTTAAATTCCAGGGAGTAAAAGGTTGTCTAACTGGTGGTCTAAGATGTATGGTTCCTTTTAAGAAGGCTCTACATAACCTGTGAGACAGAAGATTAGAACCTTCCGAGCAGAGGTGAACATTTGAAATTGCAGCTGACTGAACACGTATGGTAGCAGCCGCAGCACCTTCATTAAAAAGCTTAGTCAAGAACACTAAAATACTAGCAACTGAGGTGACGTACGGGTCAATATCATTTTGAGAAACCCAAAAGGCAAACCACTTCCATTTGCTGGGGTATAACTTTCTGGTTAAAGCTTTATGTGAGGATACAAGGATATGCTGCACCTCCGAGAAAAGATTGTGGGAACTGGCTATGTTGGAAATTGGAGCATTCAAGCTGTCAATCTGATAGAATGAAGTTAAGGATGAAGAGCTCCTGACAAATGTGTCAGCAGTCTCGAACTGGGTCCAGAATCCAAGGTTCCTCTAGTTGGTAGAGTGGAAGGAAGGAGAACCAAATCTGTCAAGGCCAATACGGGGCTATCAGAATTACAGTCCTCCCCAAGGCTTTGGATTTCTGCAACAATTTTGGAATCAGGGGAATGGGTGGAAATGCATATTGGAGTCCCAGGGGCCAAACGTGTACAAGAGAATCCCTTGGGCTTTCCCCCGGTGGGGGATTCAGGGCAAAGTAGCTTCTGCATTTGGCATTCATGGGGGATGCAAACAGGTCACAGCAAGGCTGGCCCCATCTGTGGAAAATCATCTCTGCTACGTCATCTCTGAGGGACCACTTGCACGGCATCAAAATGGCTCTGCTTAGTTTGTTCATGATCAAACTGGATTTCACTGGGATGTGCATTGTTATCAGAAAATGCCCAGTGGATATAGCCCACTGCCATACTCTTAAGGCTTCTCGGCATAGGGGGTAAGACTTGCCCCCCCCCCTGCTTGTTGATATACCAGACTACTGACATGTTGTCGGTCTGAATCGCAATTGTTCGCAGAGGAAGAGAGTCTTGGAAGTCCTGCAATGCCAAAAGTACTGCTCTCATCTCCAGGACATTGATGTGCAATTGTGACTCTGTCTCTGAACAGGTGCCTTGGGCTGTTCTTCCCTGAAAAAGCCCCCCCCCCCCTATCAGAGAAGCTTCCGTGGTCACCGTGGCTGATGGTGGGGAAAGAACAAATGGACGACATACTGTTACATGATGGCTGGTCAACCACCATTGAAGATCCTTTTTGAATGAATCTGTAATCATTATCAAGAATGACATCGGAAGTTGTTCGTCAGACCACTGGGTGAAGAGTAACCATCCAAATATACTCATGTGCATATGCCCTAGAGGAACTGCTATGAAAGTTGCTGCCATAGTACCTAGTAGTTTCAACACTTGAGAAGCTGGTACTTTTTTGTGTGTCAGAATGTCTGATGCCTGTTGTCAAAGAGTGACTATTCTTTCCAGTGGCAATTTTACCATGGCAGTGGTGGTGTCTAAATCTGCTCCAATAAAGGAGATACGCTGCGATGGTGAGAACGCAGACTTGTTGAAATGTATAGTTATTCCTAACACAGAACACAGATTTAGTATGTGATCTCTGGATTGAACTAGTTGATGCCTGGAGGTGGCGTTGAGAAGCCAGTCGTCCAGGTACGGAAACACGCGGAATCCTAGATGCCTCAGGTGAGCCATAACCACTGCCATGCAATTGGGAAACACTCTGGGGTCTGTTGTGAGACCAAAGGGCAGTGCTCGGAACTGATAATGACTGGCTCCCAGCCGGAAACGCAAATGATCTCTGGATGGTCTGGCCATTTTGATTTATTTATTTATTTATTTTATTTTACATTTGTTGACCGGGCTAGTCCAGCTGGATAATTTCCATTTTCAGTGGAGGCCCGGGGAGAAAAGCTCCACAGATTAAAACAAGGTTATAGAAATTAAACATTTACAATAAATGCCTGTGACACAGACAGTGAGCAACAATGCATACATATTAGTCTAGATCAAGTAATAAAAAACACATAGTGCTATCTACGTGTTGAGAAAGGCATTAATTCTTTACAGTACAATTATGTGAGGATGGGGTATTACATATTTTAAAATGTATATACATACTTGTAAAAGACATTGTTTGTACCCTATTTTTTTTTTTTTTTTTTTTAATATGAGAACAGTAGTAACAGTACAGCCATTAAGTCATTTGTGATCACAGAGAAAGATTGCAGTTTTGAAATAAGGAAATATGATAGTAGAATGAAGATAGTAGATTAGTGTGGATTGGTACAAGAGCAGAGCCAGAAGTTGTTCAGATGTAAAAGAAGTTGTTTTTTTAAAAAGATGAAAGGAGCCTAGAGAGGTAATGTGTGAGGGGAGGTTATTCCATATTTTGCCTACTGAGTTGGAGAAAAGGCAGTTACCTGCAGAATTTGTAATTCTAGTTGTGTTGACTTGTAGCTTTTCGGCGGAGCGCAGCTGTTTCAAGTTATTATAGGGGGTCAAGAGGTTACTAAGAGCAGGTGTCTTTGATGGTTGATATAGAATGTTATGTGTTATTAAGAGTTGTTGATAGATAAGTTGATAGACTGATATGACAATACACATCCTTGAGATAGTACAGTTGTGTACACTTACCATAAATGTAGATGTTCGAGTGTCTTCACTGTTGCAGTCATGACTGTAGAGTTCTCCCCTGCCGGCAGGCAGTCCTCGGTCGGCCAGAATCCCAAAGTCTGGGTCCGGCGTCGGCTGTTCAGTCATGCTCCCTGACGTCAGAGCGCCAGGAGTACAAAGCTGACAGCCGACGCCATGTTCTCTAGTTTTTCTTGCCCCAGATGTCAGAAGTTCCAAAAATGAGTAAGGTCCCATACCCTTTGCAAATACACCTCAGAAGAAGGGTGAAAAAAGGAACCACACAAAAGAAAAAATAAGAAGGGACAGGAGGGAGGGAAACCCAGACTGCAACAGTGAAGACACTCAAACATCTACATTTATGGTAAGTATACACAACTGTACTATGTTCATCGTGTTTCAATGTTGCATTCATGACTGTAGGGTAGAATCCCAAAGCAGAATGAAAGGGAGGTGGTCATAAAGTAGAGGGGGCGGCTATAAGGCCCTGCAAGACTGCAGAAGCAAAGCCTGCCCTAGACTTAGAGTAGAGAGGTAGATTGTAGTGCTTGGAAAAAGTATGCACTGAACTCCAAGTTGCAGCTTCCAAAATATCTTTGGTAGGAACTCCCCTGAGGAAGGCAACTGAAGTGGCAGCAGCTCTGGTAGAGTGAGTCCTTATACTCCCTGGGATTTGCTTTCCATGGTGTGAATAGCAAAATCTGATTCCATGAGCAATCCATTTAGAAATGCTCTGTTTTGAAATGGCTTTACCTTGGGAACTTGAAGCATAACAAACAATTGCTCTGATTTCCTGATGTCCTTGGTTCTGTCCAGGTAAAAACGTAGTTGTTTGTGTACGTCCAAGGAATGTAAGATCCTTTCCCCTTTATTTTGAGGAGTGGGGGAAAAAGTTGGCAAGTGAATAGTTTGATTTAAAGCCACTTTGGAAACCACCTTAGGCATGAAAGTAGGATTAGTCCTTAAAGACACCCTGTCTTGATGAAAAATAATGTAAGGTTCTACAGCCATAAGAGCTTGCAACTCTGAAACTCTCCTGGCAGAGGTCAGAGCTAACACGATGGCTGTCTTCCAAGATAAAAACTTGATGTGGCAGCAGGCTCAAAAGGAGGTAAGGTGAGTTTTTCCAAAACATAGTTGAGATCCCAAGCAGGAATGGGAGGAGATCTAGGGGGCCTTGAGTTCTTAGCTCCTCTGATAAACTGTCTCATGAGCTGGTGGGAAAAGATTGGAGGGTCTGTATTATAATGAGCAGAAATAGCAGAGGCATGAATCTTTATGGAAGAGAAAGAGAGACCCTTATGTAAGAGGTCTGTCAGGTAAATTAAAATTTGAGGAATGTTAGGAATAAGAGGATCAGAATCCTGAGCCTGCATCCAGGAACAAAATCTTTTCCATTTTCCTGCATAAGATTTTCTAGTGCTAGGACGTCCGGCTTCTAAAATGACATCCATAACCTGCTTGGGTAGAAGAGAATGATTCAAAGACCCTGGATTAACCAGGCCGCCAGGCTGAGAGTTTTGACATGGGAGAGTAGAACCTGACCCTGGTGTTGGGACAGAAGGTTCGGAGTCTGTGGTAAAACCCAAGGGGGCTCCAGACAAAGGTTTTTCAGTGTTGGGTACCAAAACTGTCGAGGCCAATTTGGGGCCAGCAAGATTGTCATCTTGGGCTTATCCTGTTTGATCTTTAATAATACTCGTGGAAGAAGAGGAAGAGGCGGAAAGGCATATCCCGAGAGGTTTCTCCAACTGAATGATAGTGCATCCACTTTCCAAGCTTGTTTGTGGAAAGTCCTGGTGCAAAAAATCTGTAGTTGATGACTGAGGTGGGATGCAAAGAGGTCTATGTGACGACATCCCCAGACTGCAGTAATCATCTTGAATATTTCGGTGTCCAGCATCCATTCGTGTGGGTCCGAAAGGTTTCTGCTCAGACTGTCTGCCAGGAAGTTTTGCTTCCCTGGTAGAAACTGTGCTTGAAGGTCCAGATTGCAAGCTAGAGCTGTGTTCCAAAGATCCATGGCTAGTCTGCAAAGGGGATAGGAATGAGATCTCCCTTGCTTATGTACCACATAACTGTGGTGTTTGTCTGTCCGTATCAGTAGTTGTCCTGGAAGTAGAAGATTCCTAAAGGCCAATAGAGCTTTCTGAACGGCTAACATTTCCTTTAAATTGATATGCAGGTGCTTCTGATCCTTTGTCCAAAGGCCCTGCAGACAGTGGCCCTGAAAATGGGCTCCCCATGCATAATCTGAGGTGTCCGTGGTCAGTATCTGAGTGGCAGGAGGCAGACAGAAGGGTTTTCCTTTGTTTAGAGTACATGCCTTGGACCACCAAAGGAATTCCTTTTGAAGACAAGGCAGGATGGAGATCAGTATGTCTAAACTGTGGCAATGCTGAAACCATACACTTTTTAGGTACCACTGTATTTTCCTCATATGTAGTCTTGCATATGGTACGAGAAGGATGCAGGAGGCCATGTAACCCAAAGCCTGCAGGAATCTCCTTGCAGATAGCTGTGTTAAAGTTGCCAAGGTTTTGAAAGTTGAGGCCAGCTGTAATTGTTTTTCGTATGTCAGAAATGCCATCTGGGTTGTTGTGTTTAGAGAAGCGCCCAGAAAAATTATCTGTTGTGAGGGTGTCAAATTTGACTTTTTTATGTTTACAGTGAATCCCAGGAACTTGAGAAGATTCTGAACAAACTCTAGATGCTGGAGTAAGACATCCTTGCTGTCTGCCTGAATAAGACAGTTGTCCAGATAAGGGTAAATTTGAATTCCTTTGAGTCTGCAATAAGCTACTACTGGAGCCAGGCATTTGGTAAAGACCCTGGGCGCAGTAGACAATCCAAAGGGCAGCGCAGAGAATTGATAGTGCCTAGATCCGGCCTTGAACCTGAGGTATTTTCTGCGTTCCTGCCTGATGGGAATGTGTAAATATGTCTCCTTTAAATCCAAAGTCACCATCCATGCATTTTTGGTCAGCACTGGAAGTAGCTGCTGTAGAGTAAGCATCTTGAATTTTGGTATCTCTAGAAAAGTGTTCAAGACTGACAGATCCAGAATGGGTCTCCATGAATTTTGCTTCCTGGGGACTAGAAAGAGCCTTGAGTAAAAACCTTGTCCCATTTCTGAAAGTGGAACTAGTTCTATGGCTTTCACAGCCAAGAGAGCTTCCACCTGGTTTAAGGCCTCTGACCATTGATGTTTTGGAAGATCTGGCCATCCGCTTGGCCTTGGTAGGGTATGAAAATGGAATTTGTAACCTCTTGAAACTACATCCAGACCCCACTTGTCTTGGGTTATATGAGTCCAATTTAGGTGAAAAAGAGAAAGTTTTCCTCCGAGAGGGGCTTCCAGGCAAGAAGTTCCTGCAGCCCAACAGAGGGAGTAATTCAGTCTGTTTCCTATGAGTTTGCGACATGTCCTCTCCTCCCCTAGGGGTGGAAGCAGTCCACTATCTTGGTCTATAAGAGGCATGCGTTTGAGGCCTTCCTCGGGAGCATCTGTATCTACCCCTCTGAGGCCTGTCTGAATTGGGAAAGGATCAATTTTTTGTAGGCCAATTCCTACTAAATCTGGGTGGCTGTACTTGTAAGAAATCTTTAACTGTTTGCATGGATTTTGCCTTGTCCTCCATCTTTTTAATCACCTCTTCAGCTTTAGATCCAAACAAAACATTATGTTGAACAGGAGCATCCAATAATTTAGCTTTTACTTGATCTGGCAAATTTTGTTCCTTTAACCAAGCATGCCTTCTAATTACTGTGCCAGAGGCAGCAGCCCTACAAGAAGCCTCCAAGGCATCAAATCCACAGTGTAAACCATGCTTCCCAACTTGTACAGTGGCATGCATTAAGTCATGTAACTCCTTATCATCTGCACAGGCGGAAATGGAAGTTAGCTTCTGTTTTAGAACAGACAGGAGAAATTGCTGGTAATTCAGCATATGAAACTGACAGTTTAAAGCCCTAATAGATAAAGTAGCAGAAGTGTACACTTTTTTGCCCCATCTTTCTAAAGATCTGGAATCCTTCTCAGTGGGAATGTGTTTTTTAGCAGAAGCAGCCTTTACGCCCTTAGGACCCTGAGAAATGGTTTCAGGGTCAGCAGTAGGGTTCTTATATAAAAACTGGTGGGAATCAGGAACCCTGTAGTATCTGTCTGGCTTAACAGGAGCTGGAGGAAAAGAATTAGGAGTTAAGTTAGCCTCTGAAAAAGCATCATCCACAATATCTAAAATAGGAGGAATAGCCAGGGGTCTATGTTGGGGAAGAAGAAGAAAATCCCTTAGTCTTTTCTTAGATTCTGAATACTCCTGTCCTTCCCAGTGGAAATGTTCCCTCATTTCATGCAAAGTTTCCCCAAAAGAGAAATCCTCAGGGGGAGAAGCTGACGGAATGGATTCCTCAGCATCAGAATCCTCATAAGGAGGGAAAGAATATTCCTGGTCAGAAGAAGAAACTGAAGAAACAGAAGCCTGATCAGAGGAGTCATAATAAACTTCCTGCCTTGGCCTTTTATCTGGAGGGGGATGTGAACCCCTAATCATAGTAAGTAAGTCCTCCGCCATCTTAAAGGACAACCGCACCCTCAGACTCAAAAAACATATTTATTTCATCATGGCTTGGTGTTTCTTACATTTTAACAGCACTCTGGGACTATTTAGAGCTTTTTAGATATTTTTATATGCAATTTCTGACTCTGACCACATGGGGGCTGGCATTTTGAAATAATTCAGACTGTTTACTCCGCCTCTAAGTATCCCAGAATGCATTGTTTGTCTCCAACAAATTGCATCAGATCTGCCACATTTTCCTTTAAGCTGCTGTCACTTCATTGACTTAACAGGCATTCACTGCTGTCTTAAAGTCCCCTACTTTTGGTTAAAATGTCATCCTTTTTCAATGACTACTTCAAACACAAGCAGTGGAAATGCTACAGAACAGAACTGAAAAGTGCATTTCATTGCTTTTGTTTCTTAGAAATGCTAACTTGCTTTCTTTTGTGAAGGCTGAAATCTAGTTCTTCAAGGCATCTCCCCCTCCCACTTCACACCTACCTTCCCTAGCTGTCAAAGAGCTAAGGGTAATTTGACCCATTATCTGCATCTAATTGACAAAGGGCGGCCACGGTGGTGCAGTGGTTAGCATTGCCGCCTCACAGCAAGAGGTTCTCCGGTTCGATCCTCGGCTGGGGTGCCTTCTGTGTGGAGTCTGCATGTCCTCCCTGTGGTCGCGTGGGTTTCCTCCGGGTGCTCCGGTTTCCTCCCACATCCCAAAGACATGCTGCAGGTGGATTGGACACTCTAAATTGGCCCTAGGTGTGCATGTGTGTGTGCCTTCTGTGGAAGGCTGGGCGCCGGGCTGGCAACTCGACACTGTAAAACTTCACTGCCAATTAATGTGCGGACATGGTGATCCGCTGTGGCGACCCCTAACCGGGAAAAGCCGAAAGAAGAAGAAGAAGAAGATCTGCATCTAATTGACAGCTCACAGCAGGTGACCAGAGTAATGTACTGTTTTCTTGTCAGCCTTTCCCTCCTTACAGTGGGACACTTTTTTTTGTTGCACTCCTCCTGTCAAATTTAGAACCAAGCTACATAGCACTGGGAATAATCACCATTTTGCAAAACATCAAACTCCCACTTATTTTTCCTTCCCATTTGATTAAATAGCTAACAAATGACACACTATAAACATTAAATATTTTACAGACTTGCATGACAGCACCAACATGCTTTTTTAAGACATAATTAAAAAAATTATGGTATTGCATACTACTTGTAATCTGATGTAGCGTTGTCGATTAATTGTGACAGACATCTGCTTCTTATGTAAAAACATGCAATTAATGTAAACGCATGGTTATTGCAAATTTATGCTCTTAGTTTTTGCAGCTGTTACTGTGCTTCTGCCTGTACTTTGTCACATATCGGTAGGGCAATGTAAAGCAATATGACAACACAAAAACAAAGTTTACAAAATTTAGAAATTACATCCAAAAATGAGACTCACCCACACTCCCTCACTCACCCACATTCACCCACTCACCTCACCACACTCACCTCACCACACTCACTCACCACACTCAACTCATTCACTCACCACACTCACTCACACTCACTCACCACCCTCCTCACTCAACACCCACCTCACTCACCACCCACCTCACTCACCACGCTCACTCATGTTCACCCACACTCACTCACTCACCCACACTCACCCACTCACCTCACCACACTCACTCACCACACTCAACTCATTCACTCACCACACTCACTCACACTCACTCACCACCCTCCTCACTCAACACCCACCTCACTCACCACCCACCTCACTCACCACGCTCACTCATGTTCACCCACACTCACTCAACACACTCACCGTCATCCACCACACCTCACTTACCCACATTCAGTCACCCACACTCACTCACCACCCTCACCACACTCACTCACCCACCACACCCACTCACCCATTCAACTCACTCACCACACTCATCCACCACACTTCACTCACTCACCCACATTCACTCACCCACACTCACTCACCACACTTACTCACCACACTCACTCACCACACTCACTCACCCACCCACACTCACTCACCACCCTCACTCATTCACCAACATTCAACTCACACACCCACATTCAACTCACCCACCCACACTCAACCACTCGCTCACCCACACCAACTCGCTCACCCACACTCAACCGCTCACCCACACTCAACCGCTCACTCACCACCCTCACTCACCACCCTCACTCAACACCTACCTACACTCGCTCACCACCCACCTACACTCGCTCACCCACCTACACTCGCTCACCCACTACACTCACTCACCCGCCCACACTCACCCCCCACACTCACTCAACTCACGCACCACACTCACTCAACTCACGCACCACACTCACTCAACTCACACACCACACTCACTCAACTCACTCACCACCCTCACTCACTCACCACCCTCACTCACCACCCACCTACACTCACTCACTACACTCACTCACCACCCACCTACACTCGCTCACCCACCACACTCGCTCACCGACTACACTCACTCACCCCCCCACACTCACTCAACTCACGCACCACACTCACTCAACGCACGCACCACACTCACTCAACTCACACACCACACTCACTCAACTCACACACCACACTCACTCAACTCACACACCACACTGACGCAACTCACACACCACACTCACTCAACTCACAAACCACAATCCCTTTCACACACATAACCACAAGTTTGTTTGGCAACACCAAGAATGACCCCAGGCTTTCGTCCGAGGAATGCACGAGTAATTATGGCTGTGCAGACATCAGAAATAGAAACACATGCCTATACAGATCTTACACATCAAGCCGCTCCATTCAAATTGTACATGAAATGCACCAATTGAACAGTTTTCCACCTACAACATTATTAAAGTACTTTAATCCAACACTAGTGAGCCCTACTTTACACAGCCCAGTAAACCTGTCCACAGATTCAGCTTCTACAGCACAGTCCAATAAACTATCTACTGTATATTAGTGTTAACACAGGAATTTCCAGTTCTTATCAGCATAACCACATACACAATCTTCCACCTCAGACCTTTCATAAAGGATGTTTTATTTTTAAACTTTCATCCTTCCCACTTTAGGGGTCTTACATAAATCCCAGCAAAAAGGAGACCTATAAACTGCAATCACCCTGATCCAAATCCATCCAAACATGGCTGCAAAACTAAAGGTGTTATGGTTTTGAGGGGAGGGTTAAGCAACCATGCCCACACCAGCTGGGAGCAATCAAATTCTTCCTGTCTTTATAACTACACAGTTCCACAACCACAGGAAAAAAAATACCCAGCAAAGGCACACCAGTACCTAATGGAATTGTGACAATTCAGCACTAAATCATTAATCACAAAACAGACTTTATCAATTCAGCATATGAAGAACATACCAGTATAGTGTATTTAAAGTTACATCTAACTACCAGATTGTGCTGGGACAGCTTTAGAGATAAAAGTGGTTTTGTAAAATTCAGCAGATACTGGCAGAGTGCCCTTTATCACACAAATGTGCACAGACTTGCCCTTATCACACAGATGCGCGCACACTTGCCCCTTATCACACAGACACAAAGTTTGTTTGGCAACAGCTAAAATGATCCAAGGGCTTCTTCCTTCTGATAGCAGTCTTTTAACTATAGGTTCATAGGTTGGTACTAGGCTATCGGCCCTAGGGCTTATACAAGCCTAGCCATAACAATTCCTGGCTATTACTTCCACACTATTTTCTACCCTGGACCCCTGTCTAGCAGGATGAGTGACGTGATCCCCGGTTAATTTCTTTCTCCCATCCAATCATCAATGTTCCATTTGAAGAGGGCCAAAGAGGCGGTCTGCTTGACATGTATGGGCAAGTCTATTCCAGAGTCTGGGCAGAGTCTCTGAATCAGGAACCTATCCCTCCAGCATTTGTTTATTGTGATGACAAGGTTTAGATCCCTGGAGCGTGTAGCTCTGAGGGATTGGGCTTTCTTTAAGTGTAGCATGTCCCAGAATGGGTACATGTTTTTTCCCAAAGGGGATAACTGTACATTTCTTGGCACTGAGCTTGAACCCATGGCTCTGGCACCAAGCATCTGTTTCTGTAAGGCCCTTTTCTAGAGTATCCACAACATTTGGGGGTTCAATAATGGCTCCCAGTTTGCAGTCATCTGTGAACTTTGTTAGCCAGAATCCCTTAGTGTTGGCCTGTACTTCAGAGAAGTAAATGCCAAACAAGAGCGGTCCCAGGACTGACCCCTGAGGTACTCAGACTTGTCAGAAGCTGGATTTGGAGTGGGCTACTTTTACAGCGTGGGTTCTGTCAGTAAGCCAGTTGGCAACCCATCGAGTGACGTAGGGATTAATGCCCAGCTTAGTAAGCATTCATACACACACACTTGCCCCTTGCTTGCATTCACACACACACACACACACACACACACACACACACACACACTTGCCCCTTGCTTGCATTCACACACACACTTGCCCCTTGCACACACACACACACACACACACACACACACACACACACTTGCCCCTTGCTTGCATTCACACACACGCACACACACTTGCCTCTTGCTTGTAGTTACACACACACACTTGCCCCTTGCTTGTATTTACACACACACACACTTGCCCCTAGCTTGCATTCACGCATGCACACACTTGCCCCTTGCTTGCATTCTCACACACACACTTGCCCCTTGCTTGCATTCTACACACACACGCTCACTTGCCCCTTGCTTGTAGAGACACACACACACACACACACACACACACACTTGCCCCTTGCTTGTATTTACACACACACACTTGCCCCTTGCTTGCTTTCACACACACACACACACACACACACACACACACACACACACACACACACACACACTTGCCCCTTGCTTGCATTCACACACACACACACACACACACACACACACACACACACACACACACACACACACACACACTTGCCCTTGCTTGCATTCACACACACACACACACACACACACACACACACACACACACACACACACACTTGCCCCTTGCTTGCATTCACACACACACACACACACACACTTGCCCCTTGCTTGTATTCACACATACACTTGCCCCTTGCTTGCATTCACACACACACACACACACACACACACACACACTTGCCCCTAGCTTACATTCACACACACACACACACACACACACACTTGCCCTTTGCTTTTATTCACACACACACACACACACACACACACACACACACACACTTGCCTCTTGCTTGCATTCACACACACACACACACACACACTTGCCCCTTGCTTGCATTCTCACACACACACACACACACACACACACACACACACACACACACACACACACACACACACACACACACACACACACACACACACTTGCCCCTTGCTTGCATTCAGATACACACACACGCACTTGTGGCTTTAAAACACAAGAACCAGTATGACGGTCATAGTCCATGATACCTCACTGGACTATATGAAGAGGGACATGGAGCTCTCTGAATACATATGTCCCAGGTGGGTATGAATCTAGCCTTGAGTCGCATCCTACCTTCAGCAATGATTATACGACAGGACCAGCAAAAATGACCACCTTCAACAAATGGCTTAGTTTCTGGTGTCACAACAAGGAGATTCAATCTCTGACAGCTTGGGTAGACATAACCGACAAGCCATTATGCTTTTCAAGAGATGGTTTGCACTTATCACCACTTGGCTTCTGAATATTGACAAAAACTTTGTCACCATAGTGCCTTTTTTAGGATATGCCAAGTTAAGCATGCCAACATAATAAAATCAGTCAGAAATACCTAAAGGTGCTGCTTCTCAATGCTCTTAGTTTAAATATAAAAAAAAAAAATATATTACTTGGAAGCACTCCTTACCCTAGAAAATTCACACACATATATGCAGTCACAGAAACATAGCTCAGAACCATAGTAATCACTCTAGCTGTTAAAGTCTATAGTGCCTTTCATACATTTTGATCCGCCTCAGCTCTGAATAAAACATATGGAGGAGGTGTTTCAATGTTTTTAAAGCACTAATACAATGCTATACTGGTCCAAAAACATGACTGAATTGAGCTGCTGCTTGCCCAACTAACCACAGGTGTGAACCCCCATCATATCCTTGCATAATAGTGGTACTAAAAATAGACACAGGAATGTTTAGAGGAGATGCATTAAACACATTATAAAACTAAACCAGGTGCAACATTAAACCATACAGCCCTGAAATCAAGTTAGTATCTAATCATACTGCCTATGCTGATAAAGCAATTTCAGTGTCCATAACTGAAAAATCTGGCACGGTACAATTAACACCACTAAAGCTACTGATGTGTTACAGTAAGACAATCTAGCAAACCTGAGCGAACGGTCAGTTCGTACAAGACCAGTGTTACTGCAAAATATCAATGCTAATAATACATATAAGTGGAAACAAATGGGTGCCACTGATGAAATTATATAGTATTCTCCATTCATAACGAATGCTCCTGCTATGCTGACTCAGCAGAAAGTACAGTTGTGTACCTACCATAAATGTAGATGTTCGAGTGTATTCACTGTTGCAGTCATTACTCTTGGGTTATCCTGCTGGCAGGCTACCCGCAGTCGGCCTGAATTCCAAAGTCTTGGTCCGGCGTCAGTTGCTGTCGCCTCTTCCCTGACATCAGTGCGCCAGGGGTATAAACGATGCAGCCGACGCCATTTTCTTCAGTTTTTCTTGCCCCAGATGTCAGGTGCCCCCAAAAGGGTAGGCTAAAAATTATGCCAATAAACATGCATGCACTAAGGTAATCATTTCCTTCATCTACAAGCAAATACACCACATAGGTTGTATAGAATAAAGAAGTACAGATAAGACCCAGCAAAAGAAAGGGGGATGGAGGGAGGGTAACCTGGACTGCAACAGTGAATACACTCGAACATCTACATTTATGGTAGGTACACAACTGTACTATGTTCATCGTGTTTCACTGTTGCAGTCATTACTCTTGGGTTGAATCCCAAAGCTGAGGATGGGTGGCTGGGGCTAAATAGGATTAGGAGAGGCTATGAGGCCCTGCAGAACTGCAGTGGCAAAGCCTGCTCTGGATTTAGCGTAGAGAGGTAAGTGGTAGTGCTTTGTAAAGGTGTGCACGAACTCCAAGTTGCAGCCTCTAAGATGTCTTTGGTTGGTACTCCTCTGAGGAAGGCTGCTGCACAGGTTGAATGTGGCCTAATGTCCTTAGGCACTGATTTGCCATGTTGTGAATAGCAGAAACAAATGCAATGGCCTATCCATTTTGAAATAGTCTGTGTTGAGATAGTCTTTCCTTGTGATCCTGCAGCATATGCCACTAAAAGTTGCTCAGTCTTTCTGAAAGCTTTAGTTCTGTCCAAGTAGAAGTGTAGCTGTCTGTGTATGTCCAAAGAATGCAGAAGTCTCTCACTCTAACCCTTGTTCTGTGGGTTTGGATAAAAGGTAGGGAAGTGAATGGTTTGGTTAAGGGCCACACTGGACACCACCTTAGGCATAAATGTCGGGTTTGTCCTCAGAGAAACCCTGTCTGGATGGAAAATGATAAAGGTTCCACAGCCATGAGTGCCTGTAACTCCAAGACTCATCTTGCAGAGGTTATTGCTAGGAGCAGAGCTGTTTTCCAGGATAAGAATTTTATATCAGCTGTTGAGGATGGCTCAAAAGGAGGCAGTGTGAGTTTTTCCAAGACATAATTGAGGTCCCATGCAGGTATTGGTGCTCTCCTTGGAGGTCTTATGTTTTTGGCCCCTCTGAGGTACTGCCTTATTAAAGAAAGAGAAAAGATAGGTGGTTCCGTATTGTAATGGGTTGAAATGGAAGAGGCATGGATCTTAATTGATGAAAAGGATAGGCCTCTGTCCAATATCTCAGTTAAGTATTGTAAAATCTGAGGAATGTTTGCAACAAACATGTCAATTCCTTGTGCCTGGTTCCAAGCACAGAATCTCTTCCATTTTTCTGCATAAGATTTTCTGGTACTGGGCCTCCTGGCCTCCAAAATAACATCCATCACAGCTTTGGGCACAGACATTGCCAACATCCTAACTGACAGGTTCAGCGCAAACTCCCCCCCCTCCCCACCAAAAGGGAAAATATCTATCCCAGCAGAGTGCTGCCCCCCCGACATCTCAGATGCTCAGGTAAGAGCCGCCCTCTCCAAAGCAAAAAACACAGCATCAATGGGACCAGATGGTGTCCCAGGCTGCATCCTACATGAACTCCAAGAAGAGCTAAACCCAAACATAAAACTATTGTTCAATCTCAGCCTTACTACAGGATATGTACCCAAAGAGTGGCGTGGGTCTGCAAAGCTGTGGAAAGGATCATCATGGACCTCATAAATAAAGATATTGGGGACCTACAAATACTGGATCCTACCCAGTTCGGCTTTGTTAAGGACAGATCCTGCCTCTTAAACCTGGTCGATTTTTTGAAACAGTCACCAAGGCCATTGACGAGGGGAAGGTGGTCCACACAGCCTACCTGGACCTCGCAAAAGCCTTCAATACAATACCCCACTCGGGTATTATAGATAAGCTCACCAGCTTAAATATAAACCCCTATGTCACTAGATGGGTTGCAAACTAGCTCTAGGACAGAACCCACATGGTTAGAATTGCTGGAGCCATGTCAGACTCCAAACCAGTTACAAGTGGCATCCCACAAGGCTCAGTCCTGGGACCTCTCTTGTTCGGTATATATTTCCCGGAGGTTCAGGCCAACACGGAAGGACTGTGGCTGACCAAGTTCGCAGATGACTGCAAACTGGGCACCATAATCGACTCTCCAGCCGACACAAACATCCTCCAAAAGGGCCTCATAGAAACAGACAACTGGTGCCAGAGCCATGGCCTCAAGCTAAATGCCAAAAAGTGTATAGTCATCCCATTTGGCAAAAACAAAGTGCCCACAAATTACCACATAGGTGGAAATCCATTAAGTACAGAAGAAGTAATTAGGGACAACTATGTGGCCAAAGTGGTTAGAAAAACATTTTATATAGCCCACCTAATCATGAAGGGATTCACATCTAGATCAGGGGAGGTCATCGTGCCTCTTTACTCATCCCTCATCAGGCCCATAATTGAGTACAATGCCCCTTTTGGGTTGTACCTTACCAGACACCTGCAGCAACTGGAAAGACCCCAAAAGTACCTCACCAAGAGGATCAAAGGGCTCAAACAGATGCCATATGCTGCCTGGTTAAAGAAACTCCAGCTCTACTCAGTGGCACACCGCCTGCTCAGAGGCGATCTGTGCCTGACGTATGAAGCCATGTCCAACCCGGAATTAATGGGCATGCTGCACCTCAGAAAATCCAAATCCCATCGAGCTACGCGCTCGAGATACTTGAACCTCAGCACTGAAATAAATAGGACATGCTGGAGGGACAGATTCATAACCCAGAGGCTCCCTTCACTCTGGAATAAAATCCCAGTCCAGGTTAGGCAGAGTCCCTCATTGACTCTCTTCAAGAGGAATCTTGATGAGTGGATGGGAGATCGTAGGTTTACCCCGGGTGTCACTTCTGTGTCACTGTTAGACAGAGGCACAGTATACTAACCTCGAAAAAGGGCATAGCAAAATTAATTTAAAATGGGTGGCAAAAGCCAAACACACTCTGGCTAGGCTTATAAATGCCCTAGGGCAGATAGCCTAGTATATACCTATGAACCTATGAGTGTTCTGAATGGCTACATTATCCGCCATGCTGCCAGATTTAAGGTTCTGAGTTGGCTGTGCAGGATCCGATTGTTTTGTTGGGTTAGTAAGTGAGGAATTTAAGGCAATGTCCAGGCTGGACCTTGAGACAAGTTCTTTAGGATTGGGTACCAGTGCTGGCACGGCCAGTTTCATTTTTGGCTTCTTTTGTCTGACCTTTAGGAGTACCTTGGGGAGGAGAGGCAGTGGAGGAAAGGCATATACTTTTAGTTTTTTCCAGCTGAAGGATAAGGCATCCACTTCCCATGCTTGTTTGTAATAAGTCCTTGTGCAGAATCTCTGTAGTTGGCAGTTGTGAGGGGAGGCAAACAGATCTATGTCTGGGCATCCCCATTTCCTTGTTATCATGCGGAAGACTTGTGGATCCAGTTTCCACTTGTGGGGATCCATGAGGTTTTTGCTTAGTTCGTCTGCCAGAGTATTTATGTTTCCTGACAGGAATTGTGCTTGCAGGTGAACTTGATAAGTCAATGCTGTGTCCCACAAAGTCATGGCTTGTCTGCAGAGGGGGTAGGAATGTGTGCCTCCCTGCTTGTTTATGTACATGACTGTAGTATCGTCTGTCTTTATCAGTAGTTGTCCTGGATGAAGTAGATCCTTGAAAGCTGTCAGGGCATTTTGAACAGCTAGCATCTCTTTTTGATTGATATAGGGTTGGGAGGGTGGCCTAATGGTTAAGGTGTTTGCCTTACAAACACAAGGTGCAGGGTTTGAGTCTCACAACAGATAATTGGCTAAGCTTAAAATGGCTCGCAAGGGCAGTTAGCTTAGTAAGAATCTATGAATCTATGAAGATGCATCTGGCTTACGGGCCATGTGCCCTGAATACATTTTTCTGCCATGTGGGCCCCCCAGGCATAATCTGATGCATCCGTTGTTAGTGTCTGCCTGGCTGTGGGTAAAGTGAATGGCTGTCCCTTGTTGTGGTGACAGGCCTGTGCCCACCATCGAAACTCCTGTTGCAGGCAGGGAATGAGGGTAATTAATGTTTCCAGGCTGTGGCAATGTTGAGTCCAAACACATTTTAGATACCATTGTAGTTTCCTCATATGCAGTCTGGCAAATGGAATTAGCAGGATGCAAGATGCCATGAAGCCCAAAGCCTGCAGAATTTTTCTTGTAGATAACTGGGTCTTTGTTGCCAACATTTTGAAGTAAGAAGTCAGTTGCCTTTGTTTGTCTGGCGTGAGATAAGCCATCTGGGCAGTTATATTTAAGCTTGCACCCAGGAATATTATCTCTTGAGAGGGTACTAGTTTTATTTATTTTTTACTGTGTACCCTAGGCAAATTAGTAATCTTTTTTACAAACGCCAGATGCTTTAGTAGAATGTGCTTGTTCTCTGCTTGAATAAGACAGTCATCTAAGTAAGGATATATTTGAATTCCTCTTTGTCTGCAAAATGCAATTACTGGTGCCAGGCATTTTGTGAAGACCCTGGGTGTAGTAGATAAGCCAAAGGGCAGTGCAGAGAATTGGTAGTGCATTGAACCAGCTATGAATCTGAGGTATCTTCTGCAAGATTGTCTGATTAGGACATGCAGGTATGCCTCTTTTAGGTCCAAAGTTACAAGCCAAGCCTTCTTGCCCAGCATGGGCAGAAGCTGCTGCAAAGTCAACATTTTGAATTTCGGAACTTCCAGAAATGTGTTTAGAATAGACAGGTCCAGTATTGGTCTCCAGGCTTTGTCCTTTCTGGGTACCAAGAAAAGTCTCGAGTAAAATCCTTGTCCCTGCTCTTGCTGTGGTACTCGCTGAATGGCCCTCATGTCCATGAGGGATGAAACTTGCTTTTGTGCCTCTGCACATTGATTGTATGGCAGGTCTGGCATACCTTTTGCCCTTGGCAGGGTGTAAAAGTGGAACCTGTAGCCCTGAGACACTATATTCAAGACCCATTTGTCCTGGGTGATCATGTGCCAATTTTGTGAAAAAAGTGCTAGTTTTCCCCCTAAGGGGGCTGCCAAAAGATAAGTGCTTGGTGCAGGCAGAGGAAAGTCATTGGGACTGTTTCCTGTATAGCTGTGATTTGTCTTCTCTGCTTTTGGAGGTAGAAGCACCCCATTGTTTAGGCCTGTATGAGCCTTGGGGCTGGGATCTGCCTCTGGGGTGTCTGTATCTGCCTCTTTGTGGCCTGTCTGACACTGGAAAGGACCAATTCTTTCTGGGCCAGTTCCTGCTAAATCTGGGTGGCTGCACCTGTAAGAAGTCCTTAACTGTCTGCATAGATTTTGCTTTGTCCTCCATTTTCTTCAACACCTCCTCTGCTTTAACACCAAAGTATCATACTGTAATGGAGCATCTAATAATTTTGCTTTAACATGATCAGGCAGATTCTGTTCCTTTAACCAAGCATGCCTGCTAATGACAGAGCCCGTAACAACAGCCCTGCAAGAGGCCTCCAGAGAATCAAAACCACATTGCAAAGTATGCCTTCCCACTTGTTCAGTTGCATGCAATAAATCCTGCATTTCCTTGTTTTCTACGCATTCAGAATTTGTTAATATTTTCTGTTTAAGCAGTGACATTAAGTATTGCTGATATTTAAGCATATGAAATTGACAATTTAAAGCCCTCTCAGCCAAGGTAGCAGAAGTGTAAACCTATTCTCCCATCTGTCCAGTGCCCTTGAATCCCTATCAGAGGGGATATGGTTTTTTGCAGTGGAAGCCTTGACCCCTTTGGGACCCTGAGAAATAGTTTCTGGGTCAGCAGCAGGGTTTTTATAAAGAAATGTATGTGAATCGGGAACCCTGTAGTATCTGTCTGGTTTAACAGGAGCTGGAGGTAAGGAGTCTGGAGAAAGGCCGGACTCTGAAAATATATCATCTACAATGTCTAGCACAGGGGGAATAGCAAGAGGCCTGTGCTGAGGAAGTAAGCCTTTTCTTTGATTCTGAATAATCTTGGCTCTCCCAGTGGAAGTGCTCCCTCATGGTATGCAGGGTTTCCCCAAAAGAATAATCCTCAGGAGGAGAGGCTGAAGGGATAGATTCTTCAGCAGCAGAATCCTCATAGGAAGGAAGAGAGTATTCCTGTTCAGAAGAGTCATAAACTATATCAGGCAGCACAAAATAGGGCTAGGAGTGCATTCAAACAGGAGCTGTGTGTAGAATTACGTTTTTAATTCCCTAGGAAGACTTATCTTACCAATGAAGCAAAAAATGCAGACGAAAATGCAGGCAATCCAAACTTTTCAGTAGTCCCTCAAACAAATGCAGTTGACAGGATACACGAACCATGAAAAGGAGTTCCACACACCACATGGATTTTATTAGGTTGAGTGGGCTGGGTGAGGCAGGTCTGACATCACAATGTGGGAGGAACACTGGCTCTTCTATACAGCATGCAAATCAGGCGGGGATTACATCACTTTGGGGGAGGAAACATCCCGATAGCTAGAGCAAGAGCAGATGACAGATGTGACATCATAATTTCAGAGCCAGCTACAGGTTTTTCAAGTTGGTTTGCAAAGTGAAACAAAAACAGTATAGAAAGCTAGGAAGCAGAACAGGGAAAACAGTTGAGTGGGTTATTTTTTTAAAGCTGCAAGGGTGATTTTTTTAAGCTTTATCAAAGAACAGGGACTGGAAGAGTCAGCAGGTTGGGGAATCTGCTTTAATATCCTGTTGTTTTCCTTTAAGTAACTGTTTCTGAGACTTGGGAGCCGGATCAGAAGAGGCCTGGGCTGCAGTCTTTGATTTGGAAGGAGCCTTTGCCTTTGTCTTTGGCTTTGCCTTTATTAGAAGCGGAGTAGGCCTGAAAACCCCTTCGGAAGCCGGTACCTGCACAGCGGCTCTGGATCCATCCGAAGGAGCACTGTCCGAAGGTCCTGCAACAGAAATATTCAAAGGCCTAGTTGGCTCCTTGTGGGAGTCCGTTTCGGCTATCGGTTCCGAAATGGCCGACGACAGGGGCTGCAAAAGCGCCTCAGTGACGACGGCCGAACCTGAAGCTGGCTCTGCTTGTGCGATATCGTCTGATTTAGACCTCGGAGGCCTGTCTTTGTCCTTCCGTCGTTTGTGAACTCCGGTAGCCGGAGCCGTATCCGATGACATTTTGTAATTAAAACAACTACCGAAGTAGTGAAATGCAAAATCGTACCTTCGTTTAATAGTACGTTGATTGAATCTAGCACAAAACCGACAACTAGCTACGTCGTGGTCAGGGCCTAAGCAAGGAATACAGTAAGAATGAAAATCCTTATGAGGTATTTGCTTCCCACATGCAATACAATTATTAACTTTTTCTGACATCAGACTGGAGCAAGAAAAAAGTTTCCCCAATGGGGTACTTAGCTTTGAGTAGGAGAAGAAAGTCTTCGGACTGAAGTTTGTTTAGAAAAAATTGTCAGGAGTCAGCCGACCAGCACTTGCGAACTGCTATCACTGCACGGCAAGAAAGACTGGAGAACATGGCGTCGGCTGTCAGCTTTGTACTCCTGGCGCTCTGACGTCAGGGAGCATGACTGAACAGCCGACGCCAAACCCAGACTTTGGGATTCTGGCCGACCGAGGACTGCCTGCCGGCAGGGGAGAACCCTACAGTCATGAATGCAACAGTGAAACACGATGAACATCTATAGAGCACATCCAATCGCCCGTTCCTAGAAACGGAAGAATCAATTGAAATGTGACCATCCAGAACTTCTTTACAAAAGTGTTGAGTCTGCTGAGGTCCAAGATGGGCCTCCAGACCCCTATTTTCTTTGAAACTAAAAAGAATCTGGAGGAGGTTCCGGATCCTATCTGGTCCGCTGGGACTGGCTGGATGACTCTCTTTTCCAGCAACCTTTGAATCTCTATGGTTGCTTGATCCCCGAGACTGGGTGGAATGTCTGGGATTTTCTTTCGTGCAGAGGGAGGCTCTGAGAACAGAATGATGTATCCTCTGGTAATAATGCTTTGTACCCAGGAATCTTTTGTAATTTTTAGTCAGGCATCGGAATACAAAGACAAGTGACCCCCCAACTGCCTCCAGAGTAGGACAGTCGGGCCTCCTTTCAGGAGCGCTGGTAGGGCTTGCCAAAGAACTGATCACTGTCGCCCTGGCTTTGCGGACCCCCTCTGCCATCTTGGCGGCGTCTTCCATTATTATCCCCTCCTCTGCCACTGGAGGGGGGTTCACTACGTGTGTTCTGAAAGGCTCCTTGGGACTTACGGAACCAAATTTTCCTCCCTTTTGTCCTTTGGGGTAAGGTCTAGTAGGGGTGGAAAAACGGACTCCTACGGCAGATAGAGTCTTTCCATCTTGTTCACACCTAGTGAAGATCTCCTTGACTTTAGGCCCGAAAAGTGATGAGCCATCAAATGGGGGTATTAACGAAGGAAGACGAAGACTTCCACAAAGGGGCATAAACGCATCCAGGAATGTCTCCGAAGAGCTACTGCTGAACCCGCTGCCCGACTCGAGCCATCAGCTGAATAAGAAATGAGTCGCAAGGACAAGTTAACTATGGAATTAAGGGTATTGAGCTGGGATGTCACCTTATCAGGAACGCCTTCAGCTGTAATACTCCGTAGAGTATCTCCAAGCTCTTTAAGAGATCTCTTTGAAGTCGGGTAAAATGTGTCAAAAAGTTGAGCGATCGCAGAGCAAAAGTCGCTGAACTAAAAATGCGTTTCCCACACCTGTCCATAATCCTGGAATCTCTATTAGGAGGATGGACAGTAGAAGAGGTTTCCAACATCTCTTTCTTGGTGGCAGCTGCCACTACCATGACATCAACCGGTACTCCTTTGGTAAGAAACATTTTGTCCTGCGATAATGTAATAAACTTGTTGGGCCTCCGAGGGATAGGTTCCACAGTATCAGAAGACTCCCATGCCCTTCGAGCAAGTAACTCCATTAGTTCATCGAAGGGTGGAGTCAACCAGAAGGTGGAGGGTTGAGTCCCAAAGGCCTTCAGAAGCACTGACTCATCATCAGTAGGGTTAACGGACTGCCAGTCACGCCTCTGTCTCAGGATTTCAAGGATATCAGCAAAAGAAATATCCTTTGAGGAGGACCGTGGGAACCCTTCTGACTCCTCTAAGTCAGTGTCTGACGTGACAGACTCCTGTGGGGAGTCTAAATGCCTCCTCTTGCAAAGCTTCTTCCAGGAACCTCATCAGCAGGAGCTTCTGGTGAGGTCTCAGTAGAACATAGGTCACTCAATGGGGCTACCTGAGGCTTTGGGTCTCGACGCTTTACAGGGACCTGTGATGCAGAGATAGAAAGCGGGACTTTCGCGGATGAGGAAGTAGGCCTTGATGAAGTGGGTGTCTTAGAAGACATAATTCTCCTCATGGCATCGAAGGCTCCACTGCTCCGACATGAGGAAGTAGCCGGTTCCGAAGAAGATGGCAACATCCCCGGCGCCAAAACAGTGGGCGCCGACCCAGAGGAAGGAGCCAAGCTCATCCGTGCCAAAGCGCCAAGAGGAAGGGTCGGAACCAACTCATCAGTTTGACTCTCCCCCGCGGATTCGACCGGACAGTGTCGGCTCCCAGACTCCTCGAACGGCATCGAAGCAGTCTGAGTCGATGGAGCTGATGGCACTGGAACAGGCCTCGGCTCTGTGGGTTCCACAATCATCAGTTCCACCTCCTCTGGCTCCAAAGGCCCTGCTTTGCTCGGAGGAGTAGACACGGTAGGTAAGGCAGTCTTCGGCTCCGAAACTAGTTGGGCCACAGCTGACAATTTGGCTAGTGCCAGATTCTGGCAGAGCCTCTGCACCACACGGTCCACATCGGAGAGGCTTCTTGAAGAACGAGTCGAAGGGATAGATGAAGCCACCGACTATAAAATAGGTGACTGCAAAGTTTCGGAGAGCGGCTCCAATACCAGGGACTGGCTCCGAAAAGCAAGCTCGGTTCCGAGGAATGTGGAACCGGCGACCGCACCTTCTCAGTGCATTTCGGAGTAGAAGACTTCAGCTCCGAAGAACCTTTCGAAGATTTGGATCCCTTCAAAGATTTTGAAGTCTGGTCGGCCTTGTCAAACGATTCCTGGAATTCAGGTTTTAACAAACCCCTGTCCACTAGTTTTCTCCTGCGTTCTAACAAGACCCTGCTGCTACATGAATGACAAATGGAGCAGTCCTCCTTACGATGGACTGCCCTCAGACAGTACACACAACTTACATGAAGATCAGTAATTGACATTTTTTGTCCACATGTAGGGCATTTCTTGAACCCTGACTTTTCTCTCTCTTTTTCTTTCTGATCAGCCATAATGCAATGAAAAACACTATATATCTATGTATATCTATGTATATATATATATATATATATATATATATACACACACACACACACACATACATATACATATATATATATATATATGTGTATATATATATATATATATATATATATATATATATATATATATATATATATATATATATATATATATATATATATATATATATATATATATATATATATATATATATACACATACATATATAACCCAGCCACTGGGGATGCACAAGCCAGTGCATTTCTTTGTGCCGGTCCCAAGCCCAGATAAATGGGGAGGGTTGCGTCAGGAAGGGCATCCGGCGTAAAATTATGCCACATCATATATGCAGAAAACTGTACAGAAATTCATGCCGGTTCAGTCAAGGCCCGAGTTAACAAAGACCGCCACCAGTACTGTTGGCCAACAGGGTGCTGGAGGAAATTGGGCTACTGTTGGCCGAAGGTGGAGAAGAGGCGGAAGGCATGCCTGAAGGCAGGTAAAGGCTGGGACTGTGATAGTGAGGGTCGGAACTTTGAATGTTGGCAGTATGACTAGTATAGGGAGGGAGCTAGCTGATATGATGAACCGAAGAACGGTTGGTGTATTGTGTGTGCGAGAGACCAGATGGAAGGGGAGCAAGGCTAGGTGTATCGGATGCAGTTTCAAATTGTTTTATCCTGGTGTGGATGGGAGATGAAATGGCATAGGCATTATCCTGAAGGAACAGTATGCTAAGAGTGTTTTGGAGGTGAAAAGAGTGTCGGATAGAGTGATATTTATGAAGCTGGAAATTGATGGTGTAATGATGAACGTTGTTAGTGCATATGCTCCACAAGTTGGGTGTGCGATGGATGAGAAAGAAAAATTTTGGAGTGAGATGGATGAAGTGGAGATGACTGTACCCAAGGGTGAGAGACAGGTGATTGGGGCAGATTTCAATGGGCATGTTGATGAAGGGAACAGAGGGGATGAGGAAGTGATGGGTAGGAATGGTGTTAAGCAAAGGAATGCAGAAGGTCAGATGGTGGTGGATTTTGCGAAAAGGATGGACATGGCTGTGATGAATACGTATTTTAACAAGAGGGAGGAGCATAGGGTGACATAAAAGAGTGGAGGAAGATGCACACAGGTGGATTATATCTTATGTAGAAGGGCCAATCTGAAGGAGATTGGAGACTGTAAAGTGGTGGCAGGGGAAAGTGTAGTTAGGCAGCATAGGATGGTGGTTTGTAGGATGCCATTGGTGATCAAGAAGAGGAGGATGAGTGTGAGGGCAGCACCAAGGATCAAATGGTGGAAATTGAAAAAGGGTAATTGTGAGGCAATGTTCAGGGAAGAGTTAAGACAGGCACTGGGTGGCAGTCAAGAGTTACTGAATAGCTGGGTAACTACAGCAGAGCTAGTAAGAGAGATGGCTAGAAGGGTGCTTGGTGTCACATCTGGAAAGAGGAAGGAGGACAAGGAGACCTGATGGTGGAATGAAGAAGTACAGGAGAGTATACAGAGAAAGAGGTTGGCGAAGAAGAAGTGGGATTGTCAAAGAGATGAAGAAAGTAGACAAGAGTATAAGGAGATGAGGTGCATGGCAAAGAGAGAGGTGGCGAAGGCTAAGGATAAGGCATATGAAGAGTTGCATAAAAGGTTGGACTCTAAGGAGGGAGAAAAGGACCTGTACAGATTGGCTAGACAGAGGGACTGAGCTAGTAAAGATGTGCAGCAGGTAAGGGTGATAAAGGATAATGAGGGAAACGTAATCACAAGCGAGGAGTGTGTGTTGAGCAGATGGAAAGAGTACTTTGAGGGGTTGATGAATGAAGAGAATGAGAGGGAGAGAAGGTTGGATGATGTGCGGATAGTGAATCATGAAGTGCAGTGGATTAGCAAAGAGGAAGTAAGGATAGCTATGAAGAGGATGAAGAACGGAAAGGCTGTTGGTCCAGATGACATACCTGTGGAAACATGGAGGTGTTTAGGTGAAATAGCAGTGGAGTTTTTAACTAGATTGTTTAATGAAATCTTGGAAAGTGAGAGGATGCCTGAGGAATGGAGAAAAAGTGTTTTGGTACCGATTTTTAAGTATAAGGGTGATGTTCAGAGCTGTAGCAACTACAGAGGGATTAAACTGATCAGTCACAGCATGAAGTTATGGGAAAGAGTAGTAGAAGCTAGGTTAAGAAGGGAGGTGATGATTAGTGATCAGCAGTATGGTTTCATGCCAGGAAAGAGCACTACAGATGCGATGTTTGCTCGAGAGTGTTGATGGAGAAGTACAGAAAAGGTCAGAAGGAGTTGCATTGTGTCTTTGTGAATTTAGAGAAAGCATATGACAGGGTGTCTAGAGAGGAGTTGTATTGTATGAGGAAGTTGGGAGTGTCAGAGAAGTATGTAAGAGTGGTACAGGATATGTACGAGGGTAGTGTGACAGTGGTGAGGTCTGCCGTGGGAGTGACGGATGCGTTTAAGGTGGAGATGGGATTACATCAAAGATCAGCTCTGAGCCCTTTCTTATTTGCAATGGTGATGGACAGGTTGACAGACGAGATCAGACAGGAGTCCCCGTGGACTATGATGTTTGCAGATGACATTGTGATCTGTAGTGAGAGTAGGGAACAGGTGGAGGAGACCCTGGAGAGGTGGAGATATGCTCTAGAGAGTAGAGGAATGAAGTTCAGCAGGACTAAGACAGAATATATGTGTGTGAATGAGAGGGAGGATATCGGAATGGTGAGGATGCAGGGAGTAGAGGTGGCGAAGGTGAATGAGTTTAAGTACTTGGGATCAAGTGGGTGGAGAAGAGTGTCAGGAGTGATTTGTGACAGACGAGTACCAGTAAGAGTGAAAGGGAAGGTCTACAAGAGGGTAGTGAGACCAGCTATGTTATACAGGTTGGAGACAGTGGCATTGACAAAAAGGCAGGAGTCAGAGCTTGACATGGCAGAGTTGAAGATGTTAAGATTTGCACTGGGTGTGACAAGGATGGACAAGATTAGGAATAAGTATATTAGAGGGTCAGCCCAGGTTGGAAGGTTTGGAGACAAAGCCAGAGAGACAAGATTACGTTGGTTTGGACATGTGCTGAGGAGGGATGCAGAGTATATTGGGAAAAAGCTGCTAAGGATGAAGCTGCCAGGTAACAGGAAAAGAGGAAGGCCTAAGATAAGGTTTATGGATGTGGTGAGAGAGGACATGCTGTGACAGAGCAAGATGCAAAGGACAGGAAGAAATGGAAACAGTTGATCTGCTGTGGCGACCCCTAACGGGAGCAGCCGAAAGAAGAAAAAGAAGATATCTATACACAGATATATAAACTGCCTAGCCAACAAACACCACTCTAGACAAACAGAAACAATATCTAAGCAGTTGAAGAATTTAGAAAACACACACTAGGAAAAAAAGCTATATAGCTAAAGCTTCAAATAGCTATAACAGCTACAACTATAAAAGTTAACACTTTTAACAGGATAGGGTTAAACTCAAACACAGCCAAAGAAAGGCCTAAGAGCAGCCGCTCTATAAAGATGAAAATTCATCAAAAAGGGACTAAAGACAGTGCCTAAACAATAAGCTAAGGCTAACTAGCCAAGAAACACACTTTTTAACACAAAATCTAAGCCAAATATCTATAATAAACTTCAAAATATGAAATACTGGCCTGAGCTCCACTCTCGACCTCCGATCGGTTGCAGCAGCAAACTAGATCTGAGGTGAGGCACAGAGCATCATGGGATAGGGACTTGGCCTCGAGCTATTCGAAAACCTCGAGCTTGTGAAAGCGGCTAACTCGGAGCCGAGGGATCGGCTCCAAACCCATTTGTAAGAATGAATGGCAAGACTGAACAACTTCACATCTGCTATTACCAGTCCTGTCATAGCCTCAGCTGTTTTTTCTGCTGAAGTTTATCATCAGTCTAGGATGTTAGAAACTCTCCCTAAGTGGGATGAACAGAAGGGTATTTTTAATAACATGATTACATTTAAAGCTTGGGTTCTTAAAATTGTAGCCACTCTATGGAATGAGACACTTGAGAGTTGCTTCTGGAATTTTATTCCTCAGCATTTTATGGCTTATATTCAGCAAAAGCAGTTATCTAATACAAACTAAACACCTAAGAATGACAGCAGTATTGTTAGCATATACTAGAGGGCAATCTCTCACACCAACACTTTTAGATCAGTTACAAATGACAGTCTTCGATTCCCTGGAAGAACAGGCTGAACATCACCATCTGGCATATATGCCAGCTAATGGCAGTGATGAAAAATATTTGAAAGATGAAAACTTTCAAAAAGTTGTTATGTGCTCCTTTTTAGACCATTTGGAGGGTGTTCCAGGGGATATTAAACTTATTTATGAAGAATATTCAAACACGCTCACAGAGTTAGTAGATACACTGCTGAGAGCACGCACGTATTACATGTAAAGATAATGCTATTCATAAGCAAAAGATTTACACTGCCCATTCTGCACCCATTGTTAGTGAAGTAAGGGGGAGGGGGCATGGCAGATGGATTAATCAGGGACAGCATGTCTCACAGCAGGTAAAAGGACAATAATATCAAGGGCAAGTTATACAGGAGCAACAACAGTCAGCATCAGCTCCCCCAGCCACTCAGCTTCTCAAGTTACTCTCACACGTACCTTCAGTCATTCGTTAATACACTTGCAACTTGATATTAGAATGCAGTTGAAAAACTCTTAGAATTATAATAAACATTTGCAATTTGCCTAATGATGCATACTATTGCTTTTGAATACTGTTTTTGCTGGAGTCTTTGCTATTTTTATTGCTATTATGCAATTACAAAATATTGTAAGAAACAAAAGAAATATTGGCTTAACTAACACATGCTTAAAACAGATATATATTTAAATTATTTGCATTTGCTGTGTGCCTTTTGCTGCACTTTAGGTTCATAGGTAGGTACTAGGCTATTGGCCCTAGGGCTTATACAAGCCTAGCCAAAAAGGTACCCTGGCTTTCACCACCCAAGAAAATTATTTTCCTGTGCCCCTGTCAAGCAGAGCCACAGAGGTGATCCCCGGGGTGAACTTCCTATTTCCCATCCAATCATTAAGATTTTTCTTGAAGAGTGCTAATGAGGAGCTTTGTTTGATATAGATAGGTAGTTTGTTCCAGAGAATGGGAAGTCTCTGGAACAGGAATCTATCCCTGCAGCATGTTCTGTTTATTGTCGTGACAAGGTTTAGATCCCTAGAGCATGTATCTCAGAGGGATAGGGATTTCTTTAAGTGGAGAATGCCCAACAGCTCTGGGTTTGACATAGCTTTGTATGCTAGGCAGAGATCGCCTCTGAGTATGCGAAATGCGACAGAGTAAAGCTGGAGTTTTTTGAGACGGTCTGTGTAGGGCATCTGTTTGAGGCCGGTATTCCTTTTTGTGAGGTATTTCTGAAACGAAAATACATGCATGTCAGTCTTGTGATGTCATGTCTTTACTGCTTTTAACTACTCTCATTTGATTTTTATGCCATAGAACTGTTTTATTTGAAATGGTTTTAAAATCACCATTTAAGTGCATTGCTTTAACTGAATGAAAGTTTGTGCTGTGTACGCTTAACCATTTTCGAAATGTACAATAGTATGCCATAAATTATTTTATCAGCGTAGTTAACTGCTGTTGCTTTAACTCTTTACTAACCAGATTCTGTTTCTCAGTATTCTGTTCTGCTGACTTTAAAGCTCTTATGCACTTCTGAAAAAGTGTTTGCCTAAGTTTTCTGAACTTTCTGAACTCACTCTGTCTCTAAGTTTTATCTTTTTGTCAGTTCACCGTGAACCCAGTCTCTGTTCTTATCTGTTTTGTAACGTGCAGTGGTTTTATGCCACTTTTGTCTAGCAAGATGTACAGAAGATTCTGTAAATAACTGACTTGACTGATATTGTAACTCTGAAATTAACATTTTACATGTGGTGACAGGACATAATGCAAATGTATGACCCTCATATGACTTGCACAATAAACGTTTACTGTCATACCAATGATGTTGCTGTTTAAGATACCAGTCAAATGTAAGGCATTTACATAAAGCATTGACATCAACTTTACCTAGTAAAGTACATGTGCTACAGTTATGTTTATTCCAATCTTTAAATTCTGACCATACATGTGCTGGTCTTTTATTACTGTCTACCTATAAAGTAGTGTTATACTTTACACTTCTGTCCTTTATGGCATCCATGCTGTAGAATGAGAAACAAAAAGAGAATTACCAGTTTCTGTGTGGAAGGTGATCAAGTCTTACATTGAGAAACCATGGAAAGTCTCTCGTTGATTTTCCCAAAAGGTGGTCAAACACAGCTGGCAGATTCAGCTGCATGAATGTATAGGACCTGTGGAACTTGCAGAGATCAGCTGCTCTGCAACTGGATCCTTTTGCAAAGGATAAACAAGAAGGCAGCTCTGCAACTGGACATACTAACTGAATAAAATGAAAACGAAGCTGTAGTTGTCACAAGAAGAAGCCATTCGGTCCATCAACTGTGGCTCGCCATTGAAAAATTATATATGCGTGTTCTGTTGGTTTCTTACTGTTACTTGCGTTAGTACATATGCAGATCACAGTATTTAACTCTTAGTATGACCAGCTACTTTAATACTGTATTGTACTAAGTACAATGAATACACTGAGACAAACTGCTTCAGTCAGTACGATTTTACTATTACATTTTTCTTTTTGATCTACAGTAATGCAATACAGATGCTGTCCGCTCTCTATAGCAAATTCCCAAAGCTTGTTTATACACAATCATATTTATACCAAAGTCTGATATTTTTTTCCTTAGTCTGATGTATTACAGTCTTCTTTTGTATAACACTTTTTTTTGTTCTTCTAATTTATGATTTGTCCTTGATTCTTTTTCAGGTTTGGTGGTCCAGGGAAACTCAGACTTGCATTATGTGAAAAGTGGTGTTCCAGCACCATCTGAAACTTGATGTTCTAACTCTAGCTTGCTTGATGTTATATATCTTTACTTCATTGATGTCCTTCCAGCTCCCATCTGCGCAGCTATTTTTACAGACTTTGTTTTCAATAACATACTCCTTTACATGGATGCCAATATCTAATTAAGCTATATATGTTTGCCAGCACACTTACTACTACTCATTTTCAGCACTTTATACTATTCTAAATTAACACTTTATATTTCATATCATTTTCGCAGCTTTTTATTTAAGCTAATAATCATGCTAGCAACAGTTTTGAAAAGACAGTGAATATACTAAATAAAATAGAATACTATTATTCTTTCACTCAGTGCTTAAACAGAAGATGTACCAGGAGTGAAGGTCTTTACAGGGTATCTGCTACAGCACTCACACTTCACCCTTATAGCTGACATCTAAAAATAACAAATCAAAAGATTAAACAAGAAAAGGGAGGTTTCTCCCATGGGACACTTATCTGAACCAGTGAATAATGGTACAAATGACAACATAATAATTAAATTGACAGATGCAGTAGCCCAAACTATTTGGGTAAAATCCTACATATGAAATGGCTACCCTACTATACAGATGTCAGATCTTCAGGCCACCTTTCACGTAACCTAACAGCCAAACACACCAACACAGAGTGTAGTCTGGGCAACAAAAACTTCAGAGCTTTCTTGCCGGAAGAAGGGAGGCTCTAGCTCTTAAAGGAAAAATGTTAGAAAAGTAAAACTTCACAGTAACACATACATAACTATATAAACAAGGGTATATACATCCAGTCCCTGGAAATACATAAACAAGGAGGGTGGTGGGTGACTAATGCAACAGTGATCTATTATAATATCGACTGTTGAGGTAAGTTTAATTACACAACTGAACTATGTTCAACATTAGCTCACTGTTGCAGTAGCCTGAGCTGTTTGGGTAGTGTGTGTCACAGCTTAGGAATCTCTACGGAGGAGGAAGGAAATCAAGAATACAGGCGCTCCTGGTCCTACAAAAACTTGTTTTGGACCTGGAAAGGGTATCTAGTTTGTAATGATTTGTGAAAGTGTGTACAGAGGATTAAGTTGCTGCCTCTAGAATACTTAAAGAGTGTAAACCTTTCCCAAAAAAGGAAAGAAGCCAAAGCCCTGGGAGAGTAGGCCCTAACCCTGCCTGTAGTGGCTTGTTATGATAAGAATAGCAAAAATAAATAGCAACAATCATCTGTTTGACATTTGTTTTCCTTTTTTCTTACCTTCATAGCAGACAAACATCTGACTTGCTTTCCTGAAAACTTTCATTTTGTCCAAGTAGTATATGAGCTGCTTGTGGAAATCCAGAGTATGTAATACAATTTACTCTCTGATTTTATGATCCGGAAAGATATCAGGTAAATTAATTGACTGGCTCAAGGTAAACTCTAAAAACAATTTAGGAATAAAAAAGGATTTGCTTGCAAAGAAAAGTACAGTTGTGTACACTTACCATAAATGTAGATGTTCGAGTGTACACACTTGGGTTATCTGCCTGCAGGTAGCTCTCAGTCGGCCCGAATACCAGAGACTTAGTATTTCTGCGTTGGTTGCTGTCGCTTCAGGACTGACGCCAGATCTTCAGGGGTATATAAACAGGCAGCCAATGCCATTACATCAGTTTTTCTTGCCCGAAATGTCAGGAGCCCCCCAATAGGGAGCTAAGTTATGGTGGGGAAAACACCACCTGTAAAAAGTAAATACCAATACCCCTGAAGGGACTGAGTAATAGACAGAGAGAGAGAGACAAGGGGGCTGGAGGGAGGTAGGGAAACCAGGACTGCAACAGTGAATACACTTGAACATCTACATGTATTGTAAGTGCACACAACTGTACTATGTTCTTTGTGTTTCACTGTAGCAGTCATCACACTTGGATTGATTCCCAAAGCTGAAGAAAGGGTGGAGGCAATCAAGAAGAGATGGGGCTGGCTAGTATGCCCTGCAGGACTGCTGCTGCAAAACCCGCCCTGGATTTGGAAAAGATAGGCAGGTGGTAATGCTTGGCGAAGGTGTGTATAGAACTCCAGGTAGCAGTTTCCAGAATGTCCCTGGTAGGGACTCCCCTGAGGAATGCTGTACAGGTAGAAGTTGCCCTAGTGGAATGTGTTCTGAACCCCTGAGGGGTTGGTTTCCCATGGTGCTTGTAGCAGAAATGGATGCAGTGTGCTATCCATCTGGAAATTGCTTGTTTTGAAATGGCCTTGCCCTCTGCCCCTGGTTGACTAGTAACTGGTAAGATTTCATGAAGAGCTTAGTCCTATCAAGGTAGAATCTGAGCAGTCTGTGCACGTCCAAGGAGTGCAGAATCCTTTCCCCTTTATTTTGAGGATTAGGGAAGAAGGTTGGCAAATGAATAGATTGGTTAAGAGCCACACTGGATACAACTTTAGGCATAAAGGAAGAATTAGTCTTGAGGGAAACCCTGTCAGCATGGAAATTAATGATGGGTTCTGCAGCCATAAGTGCTTGTAGCTCAGACACTCTTCTAGCTGAAGTGATGGCCAGAAGCAAGGCTGTTTTCCAAGAGAGGAATTTTAACTCTGCTGATGCTGCAGGCTCAAGGGGGGGGGGGGGGGTAGCACGAGCTTTTCCAGTACAAAGTTAAGGTCCCAAGCAGGGGTGGGTGCTCTCCTTGGTGGTCTTAAGTTGTTTGCCCCTCTCAGGAACTGTTTGATAAGAGGATGACAGAAAAGAGGTGGCTCAGTGCTGTAATGAGCCAAAATGGCAGAGGCATGGATCTTAATGGAGAAGGATAGGCCTCTGTGGAGTAAGTCTGCTATGTAATCTAGGATTAGAGGTAAGGAGGGCAGTCCTGTGTTGTCTCCTTTAGACTGAATCCAGGAACACTACCTTTTCCACTTATCAGCATATGATTTCCATTTTACTGGGTCTTCTGGCTTCAAGAATGACGTTCAGTACCTGCCTGCTTAGGCTGGTCACTGGGGGAGAATTTAAGGAATAAGCCAGGCTGCAAGATTCATGGTTTGCAGTTGAGGATGCAAGATCTGTCCCCCCTGCTGAGTGAGGAGGATTGGGATCTGGGTAGGTGCCAGGGTGCGCAGTAGTGGGTACCAGTGCTGCTGTGGCCAGTCTGGGGCAATCAGGATTGTTCTTGGTTTGCCCTGTCTTATTTTGAAAAATATTCTTGACAGAAGAGGTGGGGGGTGCATAGATTGAGAGGTTTTCCCACTGGAAGGATAGGGCATCCACTTTCCAGGCCCTGCTGTGAGGTGTCCTGGAGCAGAATTTGCTGAGCTTGTGATTGCAGGGGGAGGCAAAGAGGTCCACCTCTGGGGTCCCCCACTTTTGGATTAGAATACTGAAGGTGCTGGGGTCTAATTGCCACTCATGTGGGTCTAGGAGATTTCTGCTTAAGTTGTCTGCCAGATAGCTTTGTTTGCCTGGCGGGAATTGAGCTTGCAGATGAATCTGCATGTCCAAGGCCGTGTTCCACAGGGCCATGGCTAGCCTGCAGAGTGGGTAAGAGTGTGCTCCCCCTACTTGCTTATGCATCACATAACTGTACTGTTGTCTGTTTTTATCAGCAGGGGTCATGGTGATAGTAGGTACCTGAAAGCTATCAGAGCGTGCTGAACAGCTAGCATCGCTTTTTGGTTGATGTGCAGATGAGATTAACTTGGGCTCCAGTGGCCCTGAATGCACTTGTCGTCCAGGTGTGCCTCCCAGGCATAGTCTGATGCGTCTGTGGTTAGGGTCTGTGCGGCGAGGGGTTGAGTAAAGGGAAGTCCCTTGTTGTGGTGGCATGCTGCTGCCTACCAAAGAAACTCTGTCCTTAGACAAGGTATGATAGGTATGACGGTTTCTAGGTCCCGAGAACGTTGGCACCAAAGACTTTTTAAGTACCACTGAAGTTTCCTCATATGCAGTCTGGCATACGGAATTAGTAGGATGCAAGAGGCTATGAACCCTAGGGCCTGCAAGATTTTCATTGCAGATAGCTGGGTTCTGGTGGCCATTTGAGCGAAGTAGCCTGTCAGATAGGCTTGTTTTTCTGGAGTAAGGAATGCCATCTGGGATGCTGTGTCCAAGCTTGCTCCCAGGAATACAATCTTTTGGCTGGGGAAAAGTTTTGATTTCTTTTCGTTGATAGTGTACCCCAGGGAGGTTAGAAGGTTCTTTACAAATGTCAGGTGCTGCAACAGCTGTTCCTGACTGCCTGAATCAGGCAATCGTCCAAGTAAGGGTAAATTTGAAATTTTCTTTGTCTGCAATAAGCAATGGCTGGAGCCAAGCATTTTGTGAATACTCTGGGAGTAGTGGATATGCCAAAGGGAAGTGCAGAGAAATGATAATGCACAGGTCCTGTCCTGAAACGTAGGTATTTCCTGCATGAGTCCCTGATAGGGGTGTGCAGATAGGCTTCATTTAGATCTAGGGTGGCTAAGCAGGCATCTTTGGACAGCAAAGGAAGAAGCTGCTGAAGGATGAGCATTTTGAATTTTGGTACCACCAGGAAGGTGTTTAGAGTGGAAAGATCTAGGATTGGGCGCCAAGTGCCCTCTTTTCTGGATACCAGGAAAAGTCTGGAATAGAACCTTTGACCTATCTGTTCTGCCGGAACAGGATGAATTGCCCTTATGGAGAGCAGGGATAGAATTTGGTTTTGTGTCTCTGCCCACTGGTTTGGAAGAAGGTCTGGGAACCCTTTTGGGGTTGGCAGTGAGTGGAAGTAAAATTTGTACCCCTGGAATAAAATGTTGAGGACCCATCGGTCTTTGCTGATGGTGGTCCAGTTTTTTGCATGATGGGCAAGTTTACCTCCTAGGGGCACAAGCAGTTGGGCAGAGGTGAGGAGAGGAATAGAGAAGTAATTGTGAATTCTTTCCATAAGGGGGTGACCTGGCACTCCCTGTTTTTGAAGTGGAGGCCCTCCATTGCTTAGATCTCTGCATACCCTGAGACTGGAGTCGGGGGGGGTCTGGTTCCCCTGGGTCTAGTTTGAGATGGCCTTGAGGGAGCTGGAAACGACCAATGTTTTGAGGGGTAATGCCTACTGAATCTAGGAGGCTGCACTTGCAAGAAATCTTTGACTGTCTGCATAGAGTTAGCCTTTTCATCCATCTTTTTTAGAATCTCTTCTGCTTTGGTGCCAAACAGATTGTCCTTGTTCAAAGGAACGTCTAGTAATTTTGATTTGACATGGTCTGGCAAGGTCTGCCCCTTAAGCCAAGCATGCCCCCTCAGTAGGGCGTGAAAACCACATTGCAAATTGTGCTTGCTGACTTGGCTTGCAGAATGCATAAGCTCTTGTAATTCTTTATTTCTCCACAGTCTGTAAAGGTAGCTAATTTTTGTTTAGTAAGTTCCATAATATGCTTCACCACAAAATGGAATGTTTACTCTGTTAAAGGCAAGTTTGCCGAGGCGCTAGAGAATTTACCTGTTGTGTACTTTATGTGGATTTATACTACGAATTTTTGCTATTCGAGTTTATTTTAGAATAAATTCTTGTTCCTCACTGAATTGGATTCCATTTTGTGGTGAAGCATTGCACGTTCGTTCTCTTGTGGTTGTATATGCAAGTTCCATAATATGTTGCTGATATTTCGGCATGTCAAACTGGCAATTCAATCCCCTAATGGCAAGAGTTGCAGAGGTGTATACTTTCTTTCCCCATCTGTCTAAAGCTCTGGAATCCCTGTCTGAAGATAAGCTGTAGTTGGATTTATACCTTTAGGCCCTTGGGAAATGACCTCTGGGTCAGCAGTTGGATTTTTGAAAAAAAATTTGTGAGAGTCACGGATGCTGTAGTACCTGTCTGGTTTTCTTGGAGTAGGGGGTGATGTGTCAGGAGTTAGGCTGGATTCCATAAAAACATCATCCACAACATCCAGAACTGGAGGTATTGCTAAAGGTCTATGTTGTGGCAAATCTAGTAAAGTCTCTTTTTGGACTGAGGATAGTCTTGGCATTCCCAGTGGAAATGCTCTCTTAAATTTAAGTAGGGTTAAGTAGGATTTCTCCAAAAGAAAAATCCTCTGGAGGGGAAGCAGAGGGAATGAATTTCTCTGCATCTGAATCCTCATAAGCAGATAAAGGCATGTCTTCATATTCAGACACCTCACAGTCGTCGGACTCTTGGTCTGTTAAAGCTGCTGGGGACAGGTCTCTTTCTCTTAGCAGGAGAAGGCTAGCTTCCTCCAATCAGCATAATCAGGTCTTCTGCCATTTTAAGCATTTGATGTTGTGGCAATTAAACAGGTGCTTGAGTTTGGGTAGTCTTTTTTTTTAGGAGTAGCTCATACTCTTAGCCTTAGAAACTCGGTAGTTTTAGACAGAACTGAAAACACGTAAGAAGTCATCAGTTTGTGTCAAGAATTGGTAGTGCAAAGAACTTTCTCAGAAGCTGGTGACTGCACAGCGGCTCCGGACCCATCCAAGGTAGAGACATCCACAGGTTCAGTAGTCAAAGAAAAGTCTTGCAGCATGCCGGACTCCGAATGGGTCTCAGTAGCAGCTTGCAAATCCATCAAAGCTGGTATCGGGGGCTGCGAAAGCACCTCACTGAGTACCGGCGAACTGGCGACTAGCTTAACGGAAGCGTCGCTGGTAGTTTTGGACCTGTGTGGTCTAGTCTGTCTCTGTCTTTATCTTTACTTTTTTTGGAAGATCGGCAGTCGGATGGCTTACTGAAGCCATTTCGGAATACGGAGATTGAGAGCGAAAGAAAACAAGGGCCCGACGACGAATAGTTCGGGCATTGAACAAAACACAAAATCGACAGCGAGGTATGTCATGGTCTGGGCCTAAACAGGTGACACAGTAAGAATGGAAATCTCGGTGTGGTATTCCACAGGTGAGACAATTGTTAACGTTTTCTGACATCGGTTAGAGCAAGAAAAAAGAATCCCCAATGGGGTCCTTAGCTTTAGAAGACTTCAGGATGATTCAAGTCAGAAACGAAAACTCAGGTAGCGGCTGACCGGCACTCATGCGAACAGCTTCTGCTTCGGGCTCCTCAGTAAGAAAGACTGATGTAATGGCGTCGGCTGCTTGTTTATATACCCCTGACAACCTGAAGTCAGTCCTGGAGCGACAGCAACTGACGCAGGAATACAAATTTTCTGGTATTCAGACCGAATGAGGGCTACCTGCAGGCAGATAACCCAAGTGTGATGACTGCAACAGTGAAACACGAAGAACATCCCTGTCTTTGAGGAAAATTAGGTAGGGTTGACTCACCATAATAGCTTGTAAGAGAGATACTCTTCCAGCAGAAATCAGAGCAATGAGAAACAGTTTTCCAAGTCAAGAGCCTCAAAGCCTGATGAGCTGGTTCAAATGGAAGTGATAGTTTTCAAGTACAAAAGTTATGATGCCAAGGAGAATCTACCAGCTTTCTGTGTGGATAGATATGTAAAATCTCCTTCAAAAACTGCTTGACTTAAGGACAGGTAGAAAGGGAGGGATCTAACAGCACACAAGCAGAACTTTCCAAAAGGTGAATCTTGATAGAGGAGTAGAGAGGAATAAGAAAGGCCAGAGGATGATGACCTCAAATAATCTGGAACCAGAGGCATCCAGGCCTTAAATGGGTTCTTGTTCATAGAAAATGTGAGTTTCTAGTAGCGGGTTTTTAGCCTCATTTAGTACCTCCTACACGTCATTAGAATAAGCATGTTAAATGGTATCAAACTTCTATCATCGAGTCAAATGAAGTGTTTCCAGGTTGAGGTATATCACACAACCCCCATCCCATGAAAGTAAATCTAGTCTGTGGGCAAACTTGCAATAATTGTTCTTGCCAAAAGAGAGCACAACCACTATTCTTGGAGAGTCCATCTGGATATTTAGAAGAACGCCTAATACAAGTTGAAAGGATGGAAAAGCATACAGAAACTTTCTTGCTCATGGAAAGGAGAAAGGATATGTCTTCCAGGCCTGTTTGCAAGAAATCTTTGAGCAGAATTTCTTTAACTGCCTGTTTTGAAAATAGGCAAACAGATCTATTTGATGTGTTCCCCACAGTCGATCAATTCCTGGAAGTCCCTCGGGTGTAATTTTCATTCATGAGGGTGTGTCCTGGTCATATTAAGCTTTCTCTACTGCAATATTTTGCTGTGAGCGAATTTGTGTGACCTGAACAGTCAAAACTGAGCAGTGCTGCCACACTAAAGGCCATCATAGCAAGTCTGTAAACAAAATAAGACTGGGTATCCCCTTCTTTATATACCACATCACTGTGGAGTTGTAAGAGATACTATGGCCCACAGATAATTTAAGGCTTTCAAAACATTGGCTACTGCCAGCAACACTGGCATTGATGTGCTTTTTGTCTGTTCTGCATTTTCCATAGACCTTGTACTTTCACCCCTTTCATTAAAGTCACCTCCCCCAGCAATGTCTGAAACATCGGCTGTTGCAGGCTGTAGAGAAAGATGAAGGCAGAAGGAGAAACAAGCAGAAGTTGTTTTTCTTTCGGCTTTTCCTGGTTAGGGGTTGCCACAGCGGAACTCCGGTCTGCTAATGATTGGCAGTTGATTTTATGGTGCTGAGGTGCCAGCCCAATGCCCAACCTTCAACGAAGGCTCGCCCATTCATACATGTCTTTCGAACGCCACTCGACTGCGAGGAGGACATGCAGACTCCACACAGAAGGTGCTCCAGCCAGGAATCGAACGGGAGAACATCTTGCTGTGAGGCGACAATGCTACCGCTGCACCACCATGGCTTCAGAAACAAGCAGAAGACATACCAGGAAAAAAAAAAAACGATTTTGTGTGAAGGAATGACAGATGATTTTTCTAGGTTTATTTTACTAAGAAACTGAGTAAAGGAATCAGGGAAAAAAAGATGTTATGTACTCACCATAACGTTCCAGGTTTGTTGTCCTTCTCGCCTTCATTCTTGCTGGTTGGTTGGGTTCGGAACCAAGAATCAGTTCCGACACGGCCTATACTACAGCTCGAGAGCTTCCACTGGCTTGAGGCAATACCCTATCCCATGATGCTTAGGGAAATTACCCAGATCTTGCTTGCAAATAATGGACAGAGTAACCATTACATACACAACATAATACATACTTAACGTGTGACCTAGAAGTAAGAAGGAAATCAGACAACAAAAGGTTCAAATTGCCAGAAACCTCTCGATCTTCCAGGAGTGAAGGTTGGGGGAAGGAGGGTGGGATGCAAGAATGAAGGTGAGAAGGACAACAAGCATGGAACATTATGGTGAGTACATAACATCTTTATATGTTGCCCTATCTCGCCTTCATTCTTGCTGGTTGGGACAGCGTCCCTAGCACCTTCTTTCTTGGGTGGCTCAAGGGAACAAACTCTTCAGAACAGTGGATCCAAATGAAGCCTTGTTCTGGGAGGCCAAATCTAATTTGTAATGAGTGATAATGGTATGAGGCTTTACCAATGTAGCTGCAGCACAAATTGCATCCATAGGTAGTCTAGCTTGAAAGACAAATGAGGTTGCCATGGCTCTCATTGAATGACCTTTTATATTTCCAAGCAGTTGCCTGTTTTGGGATGTACATGAATAGGTAATGGTATCAGTATTGTTTAATGAAATTCTGGAAAGTCAGAGGATGCTTGAGGAGTGGAGTAAAAGTGTTTTGGTACCTATCTTTAAGAATAAGGGTGATGTGCAGAGCTGCAGTAACTACAGAGGGATAAAATTGATCAGTCACAGCTTGAAGTTATGGGAAAGAGTAGTGGAAGCTAGGTTAAGAAGGGAGGTGATGATTAGTGATCAGCAGTATGGTTTCATGCCAGGAAAGAGCACTACAGATGCAATATTTGCTCTGAGAGCGTTGTTGGACAAATACAGAGAAGGTCAGAAGGAGTTGCATTGCGTCTTTGTGGACTTACAGAAAGCATATGACAGGGTGCCTAGAGAGGAGCTGTGGTATTGTATGAGGAAGTCGGGAGTGGCAGAGAAGTATGTAAGAGTGGTACAGGATATGTACAAGGGTAGTGTGACATTGGTGAGGACTGCGGTGGGAGTGACAGATACGTTTAAGGTGGAGGTGGGATTACATCAAGGATCAGCTCTGAGCCCTTTCTTATTTGCAGTGGTGATGGACACGTTGACAGATGAGATTAGACAGGGGGCCCCATGGACTATGATGTTTGCAGATGACATTGTGATATGTAGTGAGAGTAGGGACCAGGTTGAGGAGACCCTGGAGATGTGGAGATATGCTTTAGAGCGGAGAGGAATGAAGGTCAGCAGGGCTAAAACAGAATATATGTGTGTAAATGAGTGGGAGGGTAGAGGAATGGTGAGGATGCAGGGAGTAGAGTTGGTAAGGGTGAATGAGTTTAAGTACTTGTGATCAACAGTTCAGAGTAATGGTGAGTGTGGAAGAGAGGTGAAGAAGAGAGTACAGGCAGGGTGGAGAAAAGTGTCAGGAGTGATTTGTGACAGACGGGTACCAGTAAGAGTGAAAGGGAAGGTCTACAAGAGGGTAGTGAGACCAGCTATGTTATATGGGTTGGAGACGGTGGCATTGACGAAAAGGCAGGAGTCAGAGCTGGATGTGGCAGAGTTAAAGATGTTAAGATTTGCACTGGGTGCGATTAGGATGGACAGGATTAGGAATCGGTATATTAGAGGGTCAGCTCAGGTTGGACAGTTTGGAGACAAAGCAAGAGAGGCGAGATTGCTTTGGTTTGGACATGTGCTGAGGAGGGATGCTGGGTATATTGGGAAAAGGATGCTAAGGATGGAGCTGCCAGGTAAGAGGAAAAGAGGAAGGCCTAATATAAGGTTTATGGATGTGGTGAGAGAGAAGAATAACAGACTCCTTGAGCAGGATGAAGTACGGTGCAGCTCGAACAAGAGAAACTTTAATACATAAAAAAACGTGGATTTTACATGAAAGTTGTGCGTAAAAATCTGTAGGGTTAAGCGCTTTCATCTGTTATCATACAGACTTCCTCAGAACCTGAATTCTGAGGAAGTCTGTATGATAACAGATGAAAGCGCTTAACCCTACGGATTTTTATGCACAACTTTCATGTAAAATCCAAGGTTTTTTTTTAATGTATTAAAGTTTCTCTTGTTCGAGCTGCACCGTACTTCATCCTGCTCAAGGAGTCTGTTATTCTTCTGTTGGTGGATTCTACGGTAGTTTGTTTGTTTGTGGTGAGAGAGGACATGAAGACGGTTGGTGTGAAACAGTATGATGCAGGGGACAGGAAGAAATGCACACAGATGATCCGCTGTGGCGACCCCTAACGGGAACAGCCGAAAGAAGATGATGATCAGTAAGCCACTTTGAGAAGGTGACCTTTGATATTGGGGTGCCCTTCTTTTTACCTGAAAAGGAAACAAACAGCTGATCAGATTTCCTGAATCCTTTAGTTCTGTCCAAGCAGAAGCGTGACTGCCTGTGTACATCTAATTAGTGTAAATTATACTCTGCCTTGTTGCCATAGTTTGGGAAGAAAACTGGTAGATCAATAGAGTGATTCAAATTTGCTTCACAGCAAACTTTGGGTAAGAATGATGGATTAGTTCTCAGGGAAACTCTGTCTCTATGGAAAACCAAGTAAGGGGGATGTATAGACAATGCCTGGACTTCTGATACCCACCTAGCTGACATGATGGCCACCAAAAAGACTATTTTCCATGTTAGAAACTTCAGATGACAAATGAAGCCGGTTCATATGGTGGCAGGATTAATGTGGACAACACCAAAGTGAGGTCCAAGGGGCTGGTGGTTCTATTACTGGAAGCCTAAGCAAAAAAGTGCCTCTCAAAAAGGCTTTGCATAGTCTGTGAGACATAATCTTGAGTCTCATTTCTCCAATATGGTAGTTTGATATAGCAGCCAATTGAACTCGTATGATAGCCGCTGCTGCACCTTCATTGAAGAGTTTAGCTAAAAAGTCCAAAACAAAAAATCACCGGGGCCATGAAAGGATCAATGTTATTATTGTGAGCCCAACAAGAAAACTTCTTCCATTGGCTTGCATAAAGCTTTCTAGTTGCCATTTTGTGAAATGAGCTCAGAATATTTTTTTTTTTTTTTATTTTCTATTTTATTTTACATTTGTTGACCGGGCTAGTCCAACTGGACATATGCCCATTTTCAGTGGAGGCCCGGGGAGATAAGCTCCACATACACAATAAAATTTAAAAAGGCATTAATACACTGCACAAAAAATTGGAAACAGAATGTATCATTGTGTTGGGCATAATAACAAGAAAGAAATATTCAGAATTCATGTCAAGAAATAGGACAGAGGTAACTAATTAATTATACAGTCACACAAAAACATGACAACAAAAAAAACCACCAAAATAAAAAAACAACTAATGGTGTGAACCAGCTATGGATATTTACACCAAATTTGTACAAGGCAAATATTCTGCTGCAAAGTTTCACAAGATATGTTTCACAGCAGGGGATATATTCGGAAGCCTGACTAGGAGTGGAAGTGGAACAGCCAGAGTTTTGAGCGAGAGATTCAGGGTCCCTGATGGAGGAGTCAGGAATCCTCTTGTAGATGGGGCCAGTGAAAGGGAAACCAAATTTGTCGAGGCCAGTATGGGGCAATGAGTATTAACCTGCTTCCCAACGTGTTGGCTTTTTAAAGGACGTTGGAGATCAAGGGAAATGGAGGGAAGGCATAAAGGAGACCCGGGGGCCAATCAGGTACAAGTGCATCTCTTGGTGCCTCCCCCGGAGGTGGGATTAAGGCAAAGTAGTTGCTGTATTTGGCGTTCATGGAAGTGGCAAAAAAGTCGCAGCATGGCTGGCCCCACTTGCGAAAAATCTGTTTCGCAGTTTCTTGTTTCAGGAACTACTCATGTGGCATTAGAATAGCCCTGCTGAGTTTGTCTGCAATCACGCTGGATCTCCCCGGGATATGCATTGCGATTAGAAAGCATTGGGAAGAGACTGCCCACTGCCATACTCTTTGAGCCTCTCGACACAGAGGGTAAGATATGGTACCTCCTAGTTTGTTTACATACCAAAGTCGAGGACCACCAACTGAAACAATAATCCAACCAGCGTAGTAAAAAACAGTTTATTCTAGCAATTTTTAAATCGACAACAAACCAGTAAGACAAGCGCTTTCGCCTGGTATATTCCAGGCTTTTTCAAGTCGAGACATTGAACAAGTTACACCAATATGTTTAAATAGTATTGGTTAATTAGTTGTTAAATGTAAATTGGTGTTTTATGTCTTGTTGCTTGTTAACCCTAGCCTAACCGAAAAAAACAAAAACATGATATAAACAGAATACAACAACTTGCATTTGACATGACCAATTGGTTCCTGTTATATGTTTTAAAATAGGTATATTTGTTTAAATCAGGTTAACATAATGATTTAAACATTTCACTAAAATAGTAATTGAAAATTAAAAAGAACAGTGTGACATTTTTGACTGTCAGATAGTATAAACATTCTAACCTGTCAGAATGTAATGCCAATCAGTCAACTATTAAAAAACCTGCCATATTTATACTAGTAACAAATATGCCGGCCTAGATGTAAAGATTAAAAAACCAAAGTGTAAAAGGTCGTGAAAAAATGGGAAATGTTGTTTAATCATAATGGCCTATAATCTAGCCCTTCTTAACCTAAGTAATGAGCCAATGCTGATTGAACCATTGAGTCCTGGTGGTTTGCCTGCATTCAACCTAAGCTGCCAAATAAGTTCTCTGAACTCAAGTGTGGATTCCCAATCCCCCCCTCTAATGTGGGGATTGAGCTGTTCAAGCACCATAAAAGACAGTTTGAGGTTGGGGCATTCGAGGGAGTGTTTGTAAAAGGCATTGCTCTCCTTTTTGTTGTCAATCTCATAAGCATGTTCATATAGCCTCTTCCTAAATTCACGCTCTGTTTTACCTACGTAGAAACTCCCGCAGGTAGAACATAATCCAATATAGACAACACCTTTAGTGGCACAAGAAAAATGCCCTGTTGGTTTAATGTTGATGTGACGTGCCCTTAAGTACATATGATTGTCATTGATGACTAAGGAGCACTGTTTACAGGCGCCACATCTGTAGGTGCCATTAACCTTGCTGGTTTTCAGCGTTCTGCCATTTTGTCTTTTTTCAAAAATGGCTTTCAAATTTTGCCCTCTTTTTCTAACAAAACTAGGCTTGTTTGATATACTCTGTTTTAACTCTTCATTATTTTGTAACACAAGCCAAAATTTTTTGATGGTATTTTCTATCCGAGTAGCGTCATTTGAAAATGTGTAAATTAAATTTTCACCTTGAATGTTAGAATGGGTGCCTTTGTCCCTGTTTTGAGAAAAATTAGCTTCCAAAGAACCTAATAAAGGGGGGTATAAAGAATTCCTTTTAGCCAAAACTTCGTTAGTAATAGACTCTATAAGTTCACCGGGGTAAGCTCTTTCAGTAAACATTTGATGAAGAGTTTTTACTTCTTTCAAAAACTCGTCCAAACTACTACACATTCTCGAGGCTCTAATCATTTGCCCCTTGAGAATGCCTTTCTTTTGATGAAAGGGATGTTGACTTTCAAAATGCAGTAGAGAGTTTGAGAATGTTGGTTTTCTAAAGACCTTTGAATGTAGTTCCCCGGTTTCCCCATCTTTAAAGATGGTTACATCCAAATAGTTGAGTTCATTTCCACTAATGTTGTGGGTGAAACTAAGAAAATTAGTTGTTGTGTTAATGTACTGTAGAAATTCTATTAGTTGTTCCTTAGTGCCGTTCCAAATGAGGCAGATGTCGTCCAAATATCTACAGTAAAAAGTGAGGTATTGTCCCCAAACTGTTTGAAAAATGTGTGCCTGTTCCCACCTGTGTAGTACAATGTTTGCATAGATGGTGGCGCAGGAGGCGCCCATCGCTACACCTTTAAGCTGCTTGAACAATTCACCATTAAACAACATAAAATTGTTTTCCAAAACTACACCCATCATCTCGGTCATTAAATTGACAAAGTTGTTACTTAGATTAGTTTCTAACCTAAGAAAATCCAAAAACCAATTCAGGCCAGTGGTGTGCGGAATGCTGGGAAAAAGATCTTTCACATCCACAGTTACCATTAATGTTGAGGCATTAAATTCATCATGAGGCATCACAACAACTAATTTTCTTAGTTTCACCCACAACATTAGTGGAAATGAACTCAACTATTTGGATGTAACCATCTTTAAAGATGGGGAAACCGGGGAACTACATTCAAAGGTCTTTAGAAAACCAACATTCTCAAACTCTCTACTGCATTTTGAAAGTCAACATCCCTTTCATCAAAAGAAAGGCATTCTCAAGGGGCAAATGATTAGAGCCTCGAGAATGTGTAGTAGTTTGGACGAGTTTTTGAAAGAAGTAAAAACTCTTCATCAAATGTTTACTGAAAGAGCTTACCCCGGTGAACTTATAGAGTCTATTACTAACGAAGTTTTGGCTAAAAGGAATTCTTTATACCCCCCCTTTATTAGGTTCTTTGGAAGCTAATTTTTCTCAAAACAGGGACAAAGGCACCCATTCTAACATTCAAGGTGAAAATTTCATTTACACATTTTCAAATGACGCTACTCGGATAGAAAATACCATCAAAAAATTTTGGTTTGTGTTACAAAATAATGAAGAGTTAAAACAGAGTATATCAAACAAGCCTAGTTTTGTTAGAAAAAGAGGGCAAAATTTGAAAGCCATTTTTGAAAAAAGACAAAATGGCAGAACGCTGAAAACCAGCAAGGTTAATGGCACCTATAGATGTGGCGCCTGTAAACAGTGCTCCTTAGTCATCAATGACAATCATATGTACTTAAGGGCACGTCACATCAACATTAAACCAACAGGGCATTTTTCTTGTGCCACTAAAGGTGTTGTCTATATTGGATTATGTTCTACCTGGGAGTTTCTACGAGGTAAAACAGAGCGTGAATTTAGGAAGAGGCTATATGAACATGCTTATGAGATTGACAACAAAAGGAGAGCAATGCCTTTACAAACACTCCCTCGAATGCCCCAACCTCAAACTGTCTTTTATGGTGCTTGAACAGCTCAATCCCCACATTAGAGGGGGGGATTGGGAATCCACACTTGAGTTCAGAGAACTTATTTGGCAGCTTAGGTTGAATGCAGGCAAACCACCAGGACTCAATGGTTCAATCAGCATTGGCTCATTACTTAGGTTAAGAAGGGCTAGATTATAGGCCATTATGATTAAACAACATTTCCCATTTTTTCACGACCTTTTACACTTTGGTTTTTTAATCTTTAAATCTAGGCCGGCATATTTGTTACTAGTATAAATATAGCAGGTTTTTTAATAGTTGACTGATTGGCATTACATTCTGACAGGTTAGAATGTTTATACTATCTGACAGTCAAAAATGTCACACTGTTCTTTTTAATTTTCAATTACTATTTTAGTGAAATGTTTAAATCATTATGTTAACCTGATTTAAACAAATATACCTATTTTAAAACATATAACAGGAACCAATTGGTCATGTCAAATGCAAGTTGTTGTATTCTGTTTATATCATGTTTTTGGTTTTTTCGGTTAGGCTAGGGTTAACAAGCAACAAGACATAAAACACCAATTTACATTTAACAACTAATTAACCAATACTATTTAAACATATTGGTGTAACTTGTTCAATGTCTCGACTTGAAAAAGCCTGGAATATACCAGGCGAAAGCGCTTGTCTTACTGGTTTGTTGTCGATTTAAAAATTGCTAGAATAAACTGTTTTTTACTACGCTGGTTGGATTATTGTTTCAGTTGGTGGTCCTCGACTTTCGTATTACTGGTTTTGCTGTTCTTCACAAGTTTTGTTTACATACCACACGACTGACGTATTGTCAGTCTGGATTGCAATCGTTCCTAGTGGAAGGGAGTCGTTAAATGCCTGCAACGCTAACAGCACCACTCTCATCTCTAGGACACTGATAGGCAAGTGGTTCTCGTATTCCTGCCAAACTCCTTGGACCGTCTTCCCCAAACAATGCCTCCCCCCCACCCTATCTGGGAAGCATCCATGGTCACTGTAGCTACAGGATGAGGGAGGATGAACTATCTGTCCAGAACCACCTGAGAAGAATGAAGCCACAAGTGGAGGTCTCTCTTGCAGGATTCTGTTATGATAATCCAGTGGGACATGAGCAGTTTCTGCATGGACCATTGGATGAAAAGCAACCACTGGAGTACTCTCATGTGTAAGCGTGCGAGCAGTACCAAGATTATTGCAGCCGCCATGGTACCCAAGATTTTTAGTACAACCTTTGCATGTACTTTCTTCTTTGTGAGGATGCTCTGCACTTGTTGACGCAGGGTTTGTATCCTGTTGGGAGGATGTTTGGCTACTATTTCTCTTGTGTTTAAGTCTGCTCCTATAAATACAACATGTTGTGATGGCAACAAGGTAGACTTTTCAAAATTTATTGTAATGCCTAGCTGAGAACACAGGTAAATAGTGGTGTCTCTTGCTCTGGTAAGTAGATGCTCAGTGGTGGTGGTCAGGAGCCAGTCGTCCAAGTAAGGAAACACCCGGAATCCTAGATGCCTCAAGTGAGCCGTGACTACTACCATGCATTTGGTGAACACTCTGGGGGCTGTAGTGAAACCAAAGGGCAGACCTTGGAACTGATAATGACTGGCTCCCAGCCGAAAGCCCAAGTGACTCCAGGATCACCTGTCCATCTTTATATGGTAGTACGCATCCTGGAGATCTATTGAGCACATTCAATTGTCTTTCCCCAGAAAGGGGAGTATAGACTGCAGTGTTACCATCCGGAATTTTGATTTTTTTTACAGACTTGTTTAATCTGTTGAGATCCAATATGGGCCTCCAGTCCCCTGTCTTTTTTGGAACTAAAAAGAACCTTGAGTAAGTTCTGGATCCAATTTGGTCTGTGAGGACTTCAGATGACTCATTTTCTAGCAACCTTTGAATTTCTAGAGTTCCTTGGTCCCATTGATTGGGTTGAACATCCGGACTGACCTTTTTTCTGAAGGGGGAGAGGAAAAGGGTATACTGTAGCCTCTGGATATGATCATTTGTACCCATTTCTCATTTGTTATGCTTAGTCAGGCATTTGAGTACAGTGACAAGCAACTCCCGACTGTCTCCAGAGGTGGACAGGTGGGCCTCCTTTCAGGAGCGCTGGAAGGGCCTACCAGGGAATGTATCCCTGTCGCCCTGATTTTGCGGACCTCCTCTGCCACGAGGTCGGCGTCTTCCACTGCCGTTTGCCCCTCTGCCCCTGGGGGAAGAATCACCATGTGCATCTGGAAATGCTCATTGGGACTTACGGAACCACATCTTTACCCCCCTTCTGGCCTTTAGGGTAAGGCCCGCCAGGGAGAGAAAAACGGACTCCCACGGCAGAAAGTGTCTTTCCCTCTTGCTCGCACCTGGTTAGAGTCTGTTTCATTTTTGACCTGAAAAAGGACGAGCCATCAAATGGAGCATTGAAAATGGAAGACTTGAAGGGCTCTGCAAACTCGCATAAGTGCATCCAGGAATGCCTCCTTAGGGAGATTTCTGTACCTGCTGCCCTATTCGCTCCATCAGCCACATAAGAGACAAGCCGCATGGAAGAGTTTACCACCAAATTTAAGGTAGAAAGCTGAGAGGTCACCTTGTCTGAAACCCCGGCAGCTGTAGAACCTTGGAAGGTATCTCCCAACTCCTTCAGGAGATCCCTCTGAAGTCTGTAAAATGGGTCAAGTAGTTCAGCGACCTGAGGGTAAAGGCTGCTGACGAGAACATACGCTTTCCATATCTGTTCATCATACGAGATTCTTTATTTGGCAGATGGACAGATGAGGACGTCTCGGACAATTCCTTTTTGGAGGCTGCCACCACCACCATAGCCTATACTGGGACACCTTTTGTGAGAAATTACTTGTTGGAGGGCACTGTAATAAACTTATTTGGCCTCCTCGGTACAGGTTCCACAGATACTGGAGAGCCCCATGCCTTCCGAATGACTACATTCAGGAGATGGTCGAAAGGCAGAGTTACCCAAGAGGTGGAAGGGTGAGACCCAAAAGCCTCCAGGTACAAGGACTCATCCTCAGAAGGGTTGGCGGACTTCCAGCCATCTCTCTGCTTAAGGATCTCTAGTATGTCCACAATGGGAACATCTTCAGAGGGTGACCATGGGGACCCTTCTGAATCATTGAGGTCTGTGTCTGAAATGATAGATTCCTCAGGAGAGTCTACATGTTTCCTCTTGCATGCTCTCTTCCGAGGGGCCTCCTCAGAGGGGTACTCCAGGGAGGCTTTGGAAGAGACGGATGTACCCAGTGAGACATTCTGGGACTTCGGGTCTCCACACTTGGAAGGGAGAGGTGGTACAGAGACAGACTCTGGTGCTTTTGAGGGAAGAGTGTTCAGATTTGACAGTGGAGCTGTCTGAAGTGACAGCACTCTCCTCATGACCTCAAAAGCACCACAGCCCCGCTCCAAGGGGGCTCCCGGCTCTGAAAAACCCGGAGACTCCCCCTGAATCAAGGCAATGGACTCCGAGGCCGATGTAGGCGCCAAGCTCACCTGTGCTGAAGGCCCAAGAGGGAGAATGGGTTTGGACAACTGTCCAACCCAGCCCTCCTCCCCGGACCCGATGGGCAAGTGTCGGCCCCCAGACCCCTCAATGGACAAAGGCACTGAGGAGGTCGAAGCAGAAATCGAGGCCGAAGAAGCCGGTGTGGATCTTGGCCCCGATGGTTCCACTACGATCAAATCCAAACACTCCACCTCCGAAGCCACCACATGGGTCAGAGGAGGAATCGAAGAAGGGAAAGTGGTGGTTGTCAGACGCAAATCCTTGTGGGCTGGGCTCGACAGAATTTTGGCCAGCGACGGAGTCTGTAACAACCTCTGGACTACCCGCTCCACATAGTCATCCAAGAGACTTCTGGAGGACCGAGAAGACGGGGTCGATGATTTAATGGACTGTAAAATAGAAGAGTGTAAGGCTGAGAAGACCGGTTCCAGGACTGGGGACCGGCACAGTATGCAATACTCTGTTGGCTCCAAAATAACTAGCAGAGCCGAAGAGGTAGCCTTTTCGGGCCCGAAAGCCTTTGGGTCCGATGGTGTATCCTTAGCCTGCTTCTTAAACGGTTCAGATTCCAGAGCCGTGGGAGCAGGTCTCTTTGAGGATCTAGGAGACAGACTGATGAGGACAAGTGGAAAAACTCTTGTTTTCCTTCTATAGCTTCAGAAAAAGGAACCTTCAACAAACCCCAAGCAATCAATTTATTTTTTCTCTCTAACAAAACCCTGGCACTGAAAGCATGGCAGAAAGAGCACGACTCCTACAGAAGGACCTCACCCAAACAGTACATGCAACTGATGTGTCCATCTGTCAGGGACATTTTTGACTGCAATGGTCACACTTATAAAAGCCTGAAGGATTTGCTTCTTTAGAATCTTTGGACATAGCTAACCTGATAGTCTACAATCAACAACAACAGGAAGCCAGCAAACCTCCCTTTTTTTTTTTTTTTAAATGAACACAAGAAAAAAGGGACCAACTAGGGAGACTAGAGGAGAAGTCTCTAACTCAAACGAGTCTCCTCTAGGCAGAGGAGAAGTCTCTAACTTAAATGGCAATTCTTCTAAGAGGAGCTACAGGGAAAAGGGAAAAGCCCTCTAATTTAAACGGGCGGAAAAAGATTCTCTAACTTAAACGAACTCTTTATGCTATCAAAGGGGTGACAGGATAGCTTAATATAAAAATTGAACAATAATTCTCTCAAGAAATTGGAGCCAGGATAAGGAAAAGGTATCGGCCTAGTGAAAGCATGACGGCCAACCACAACAGTAACACCAACAATATGAGAAAGTCACAAATACCGAAGTAAACACTAACAGAAGTACAAATTAACCAAATACTCTAAGAATTTGGACAAAAACTGGCAGAAATGAAGAAAAAAAGATTCCACTTAGCCTGAGCCTAGTAAGAAGCACCCAATCTGTTTAGTGGCAAATGAGATCTGGGTAATTTCCCTAAGCATCATGAGACAGGATATTGCCTTGAGCCAATGAAAGCTCTCGAGCTTTAGTATAGGCCACATCAGAACCGATTCTCGGTTCTGAACCCAACCAACCACCAAGAATATAGGCGAGATAGGACAACATAACATCACACGTTTTTTCAAGGGTAACATTTTGAACTTTTGGACTTTGTCAAAAAGACTGAAAAAGAAGAGGTCTAGGACTGGTTAAGATCCCTCTTTCTTTGGCAGACGAAAAATCCTGCAGTAAAACCCTCTGCTTGTGTGATCTGAGGGTACTAGCTTGGTGACCCCTGGGACATTTTTTCCATAATTGGAGAAAATAGGGGTGTCTGGTTTACAGGAAGAAAAGGAATACCATTACCATCTATACTCCTTTTGGATGATTTTCAGAACCCATTTGTCTAAAATAATCTGAAGTCACTGGGGAACACACAGGCCTAGACTGAAGGATAGATGTCGGTGGGGGGTGGGGAACCTGAAGAGGAAAGCAGTGATTCAAATTTTTTGGACTGTCCGTCTTGGCTCTGGGAGGCTTTCCCTTTCTTCTTAAAGCCTCTTTGCATTACTTTTTAAAATCCTGTTTGTTAGCACCTCATTGCTTAGATCTGCAACTTGAAAACTGGTGCTGCTGGGTTACAGAGAGGTTTTTAAATAAACTGAAAAAGGAGTGATTCAAGGGTAACCTAAATTTTACAGTTTCCTACTTTTATCAAATCTCAAGTACCTCAGCTGTAGAAAGATAGAGTGTACAGTTGGGTAAAATCTTACCATAACAGTAGATAGCCTTCTCTTCAATGTTGCAGTATTCTTTACTACAAGGATCACCTTTTTTAATTTCTCAAAGTCTTTTGGGTTTCTAATACAATGACAGAAATGAACCCCATTCCTAAGTCAAAATACAATTACAGTTTATGAAATTAGTATTGTTTCAATCTTTGATGTCAGCCAAAAGTGCTCTTCACAGCACTTGCAATGTGCACAGTGATTACTCTTTCTGCAATTCGTATGGGGTTAGACGTATTGGTAACGCATCTAAATACGACTGCAGATTCTTTTTTATATGACCCATTGCTACTACTACTGTAGGAACTGTCTGGGTATCTTTCTTCCACACTGCTCTCATTTCTGCTTGCAGATCCTGATATTTTATGACTTTGCGTCTCTCTGTACCCAAGATACTGTAGTTACTGGGTGTGGCGATTTCAGTGAGCAATGCTACTTTTGTCTTCTTTTCATGGACTACTACATCCAATTTTCTAGCATCTATCTTTTGAACTGTTGGTAATGGGTGATCCCATGTGATGTAAACTTCATTTTCTATGATGCTTTGTGATTCATGTTTCCAGTGTTTTTCAGCCACTTCAGTACTATAATGTTTGCACAATCCCCAGTGCAACTATGTCTTTCAGTATGCAGTCCTTCTGCCATTAGTACGTCACAACCAGCAATGAGGTGTGCGAATGTTTTCAATTCAGTCTTACAAAATCTACATTTGTTTTGATCTCCCATCTACGGCAGCCCAATGTTCAGCCAGTATACCAAAGCCTTATGATCTTGTATGCACCGTATGTCATAAATATGCCCCTCGCACAGGAAGTAAGGCATAAAAGTGAATACAGATGCAGTTGCCCAGAAATGAATTGCCCCAGTAGAGAACAGTCTCCATAGGACAAAGGAGTCTATGCACATCCAGAAGGCGAAAATGCAAAAGAAAAAGGAGAGACCCTCAGCTGGAATACAATCCAAAACAAAAAAACAAACAAACAAGAGGGGTTTGGAGAGAGGAAGCGAATACTACAACAGTGAAGAGAAGGACATCTACTGTTATGGCAAGATTTTACACAACTGTACCTTCTATACCACTGTTGCAGTATTCCTTACTATAGGAAGAGTAAAAAAAGCTGAAGAAACAGAACGGGAGGTGGAAGGCTGAGAAAAGCCCTCAACAAACGCTTCTAGCAAAACCTGCTCTGGCCCTAGAAAACATATCCAACTTATAATGCTTAGTAAAAACATGCAGTGAAGACCAAGTAGCAGCTTCAAGGATGGAACTGACCAGAAGAGGCAAAACCCTAGTGGAATAACCTGTAACAGAAATACAGAAACATTTGCCATGAAAATAACAAAAAGAAATGGCCTTAGATATCCAGAAGGAGATGGTTTGCTTAGAAACAGCCAAACCCAATGTCTTGGGATGAAAGGAAACAAAAAGATGGTCAGAGTTATGAATGGCCTTAATGTTGTCCAAATAGCACCCGAGCTGTCTGTGCAAATCCAAGGCATGCAAGACCCTCCCACTAGCAGACTGAAGTGAAGGGGAAAAAAAAAAAGAAGGGAGTTATCTGACTGATTCAAGTACATCTCATTTACTACTCTGGGCATAAAAGAAGGACTAGTACAAAGGGACACCCTAGAAGTACGAGGCAGCAAAAAACAGTCTTTTAGGTAGAATTCTAAAAAGAAGCATAACCTGCATGATCAAAAAGAACCTTTTCCAAAACAAAATTAAGGTCCCAAGGAGGAGAAATAGGTTTCGTTGGAGGCCTAATATGTAGGACGCCTTTAAGAAATTGTTTGACCTCAAAACAAGAAGCCAAGGGAGAATTCAAGGGAAACTAGCAGAAATGGATGACAAATGGGCCTTCACAACCAAGCCAGACTGGAGCAACTCACATAAATAAGACAGGACCAAAGGGACCTCCACTGAAAAAGGGTCCTGGTTACGAGCATGGCACCAGACAGAAAATCTTTTCCATTTGGACATATAAGACTTTCTGATTGAGGGTTTCCTTGTCTCCTGTAAAACCCTGCGTAAGTCCTCAGAAAAGAAGTGCCTGAAAGGGATCAAAGCCCCATCACCCACGGTATCAGTTGAGTGGACAAGTGAGGATGGATGAGAGACCCCTTGTCCTGTGGAAAAAGGTCCTACTGGTGAAGTACCTTGTGGTTATTGCTTCTGACTAGATGCATTAAGAGGGGGAAACCAGTGCTGTCTTGGCCAAAAGAGAGCTACTAGCAAGACGTTTGGGGAGTCCAGCTAAATCTTCTGTAGGATTTTTGGAAGTAGAGGAAGAGTATGGAAAGCATAAAAAAATCCCATTCCAAGGAAGAGAAAGGATGTCCATCTTCCAAGTCAGATGGTATGACATTCTGCAACAGAACAAAGATGCCTCTTCAGAGAGGAGGCAAAAGATCTACCTGAGGAATACCCCAACAATGGACAGTATCCAGAAACCTGTTTCTGTGAAGCATCCATTCATGAGCCTGTGTTTTGAACTTTTTCAGAGAGTCTGCACTAGACTGTGCTCGAAGGAATGTAAACTGCCTAAAGAGTTAACTAACAACCATCTCCCAAGCCTGAAGTGCCATCCTGCAGAGAAGCTAATCTTTTTTGCCTCTGTGCTTGTTGACATACTACATTGTCTGTGTACACTTTCAAGGGGCCTGGAAAAAATATGGGGTGAAAAGCCTGAAGGGCTGGAATCAGAGCTCTCATCTCTTTGATGTTGATATGGTCTTACCTCTGATGGGGGTGCTAGAGACCCTGAACTTTCACGTGACTATATGAAGCTCCCCACCTCATGAGAAGGGACTAGAGGCTAAAAGGACAGGTCAGGATTGACTGCAAACTGCTGAATCCACCATTCAAATTCTTTCTTTAAACAAGGAAGGAGAGGTATGCTTTGGGTGGCAGTTTTGCAACCAAACCGACTTGAGGTACCACTGAAGCTTCCTCATATGCAGTCTGGTAAGGAGGAGCACTGGAACAGAAGATGCCATGAATCCCAGGACCGAAAGAAACTATCTGGCTGGAATGGCAGGAAGAGGAAACAAGGTTTGAAGAGTAAGATTCCAAAAAGAGGGGCCCTTGAGAAAGGTGTAGAGCAAGGAGAGATCCAGAATAGGTCTCTATGTGCCCTCCTTTCAAGGAACCAGGAATATCCTGGAATAAAATCCCTTTCCCACTTGGGAAGGGGGAACAGGATGAATGGGTTTCTTGGTTCTCTAGGGACCCTAGGACCTCAAGAAATCAGGAAATTGCTCTAGAGAAGGTTGAGGAATCCATGAGAAAGGATAGAGAGACTTCCATACTATGAAGTAACCCTGACAGATGACAGAAAGAACCCATAAGCCTGAAGTGATGAGAAGCCAATTTAAAAGACAAAGAGAAAACGGAAGGAACAAAGGAACCTGGTGTAAGAGGAGGGGGTGCAAACTGTCAAAGAGAAGCAGGCTTATCAGATAATGGAGGCTTCTGGGTCATAGAAGTCTGAAGCACCTTATCAAAGGAAGCTCGCCTACCACCCTTCCTACCCTTGTAGGCCTTGCATGGTTGCCTGTGGAGAAAAGTAGATCTAGAAGGATAATTCCTAAGGAACTTATGGATAGGAGATATAAAAAAGAAGTTATGTACTCACCATAACGTTCCATGTGTGTTGTCCATCTCACCTTCATTCTTCACTGGTTGGGTTCGGAACAGATCCTTGGTTCCGACTCAGCCGTATACAAAAGCTTGAATTCTTTCACTAGCTCATGGCTGAAACCCTTATCCAATCATGCTCTAGTAAGTCTCCTCAGATCTTGTTTGCTGATATAACAATAGGTACCAAATAAAAGCTTCGGAATACCTAACTGAGTATTGAAGAAGGTCGGAGCACATTAATTACCAATTGTAACATATGGGCCCTCCAGGAGCATGGATGTAAGAATGAAGGCAAGATGGACAACACACATGGAATGTTATGGTGAGTACATAACTTCTTTATGTGATGTTGTCCTATCTTGCCTGCATTCTTCACTGGTTGGGACAGTGTCCCTAGCACCATGTTTCTTGGGTGACTCATGGGAGAATATTCGTCAGAACAGTGGACCCAATGGAGACCCTGTCCCTGGAGGCCAAATCCACTTTGTAATGAGTGATAAAGGTATGCGGCATTGCCCATGTAGCTGTAGCACAAACAGTGTCAACTGGTAGTCTAGCTCGAAGGGCTGAAGAGGTTTCTATGGCTCTTGTAGAATGACCTTTGACTTTAAAGGTGAAATCTTTGTTGTGAGATTTGTATGTAAAAGTGATACAATCTGACAGCCATTTTGAAAGTGTGACTTTAGATACAGGAGTACCTTTCTTAGAGTCTGAGAATAAAACAAATAATTGGTCAGATTTTCTAAAGTCCTCTGTCCTATGCAAGTGGAAGTGTAATGGCCTATGCACATCTAGCTGGTGTAGCATATATTCTGCCTTGCTGCCATAGGTAGGGAAAAAGACTGGTAGTTCTACAGCTTGATTCAAATTAGGCACTGAGCATACTTTTGGTTGGAAAGATGGGTTTGTACGAAGGGATACTCTGTCTCTGTGGAAAAACTTGGGGGGGGCTTTATCGATAATGCTTGCAGTTCTGAAACTCTTCTAGCAGAGGTGAAAGGAATCAAGAAAATTGTTTTTCCGAGTCAAAAACTTTAGATCACAGAATGATGCAGGTTCAAAGGGGGGAAAATCAAACATGATAAAAAAGAAGTTATGTACTCACCATAACATTCCATCTGAATAGGTAACTTCATTTGTCAGCAACCTGTGGGTATCGGATCCGACCTGGATTCGAGCCGGCAGCTTTCCAAGCTAGAGATCAGAGCTCCAAGCTCCTCCCCCTTACCCATAATACCCTGGAGCACATCCAGTCCTTCTCCTGCAAAAGGGGCAGGATGGACTGAAGCATGACCATCTGGAATTTCTCCTTGGCAATGAAGAGGTTCATTGTTGAAAGGTCGAGAATCAGCCTTAAGTCCCCCGTCGTCTTTGGCTCCAAGAAGAACCTGGAGTAATTGCCTAATCCGGACTGGCCTGGGGGGACGTGCTGGATGGCTCTTTTTCCTAGCAGCTTTTTTACCTCTAAAGCTGCAGCCTCCCTCTGACTGGGTGGTACATCGGGGAGGAGCCTCAACTGAGGAGGTAGGTTTATGAAAGGGATTGAGTAACCTCTGGATATTATTCGAAGCACCCAGCGATCTGTTGTGATGGACTCCCATTGAGCCAGGTGCTTCGAAAAATGCCCCCCGACTGCCTCCAGAGAGGAGCAGTCGGGCAACCCCTCAGGGCTGCTGTGTGGGTCGGTCAGAAAAGGGTTCCCAGAGACTCAAAATTTTTTGGCCCCCCTCTGCCTTTGAGCCAGCGTCCACCTTGTCCCCCTCTGCCTCTGAAGGACGAAGGGTCCGGAGCATAATGGGACTGCTGAGACTTCCGGAACCACATCTTCTTTTGTTCTCTCTGGTTCCTGGAAAAGGACCTTTGAGGAGCCGAGAAGCGGATTCCGATGGCAGACAGTGTCTTTCCGTCTCTCTCGCTCTGAACCAATGTGCTGCGGATGGTCTTCCCGAACAGGGTAGAACTGAAGGGTGCATTCACGAAGGACGCCTTGAAAAGTTGCAAACAGTCACAAAGCCGAAGCCAGGTGTGACGCCTTAAGGCAATGCTGGACCCGCTGGCTCTAGCGGCCCCTTCCGTGGCATGGGAAAGTAGCCATGTTTGAAACACATTTCAGAGTGGCCATGCGAGCCGAGAAAAGTCCGTTTGTCCTTGGCTGACATGGACTTAGGTGGAGACTCAGCATATTCTTTCACCACATCCCGCTGAAGTCTAATTACATGGGCCAAATAATTCAGCGCCCTTATGGAAAAGGTAGCTGAAGCAAACATCTGCTTCCCGATACGATCCATCGTCCGAGACTCCTTATCAGGGGGATGGACCGAGGAACTATCCTGGGCAAGTTCCTTCTTGGTGGCTGCCACCACCATCATGGTATCTACTGGGGAACCCTTACACCAAGCCGTCCTATCCGCAGGGGGAATAAGAATCCTATCTAGCCTCCTGGGGATTGGCTCTATAGTGTCCGGTTCCTTCCACGCCCTGGTAGTGATGAGGTCAACCAGGGGGGGTCGGCCGGAGGGGGCACCCAAGAGGTAGATGGGCCTGTGAACGCCTCCAGGAACACCAACTCATCCGAGGAAGGTTTTTGGGCTGACCACCCCCCTTTTGGCGAAGCATTTCCATAATGTCTCCAAAGGAGAAGTCTTCGGGGGTGATCTGGGGGAACCTTCGCCTTCATTCAAATCGGTGTCCTCCGTGAGGGACTCAGGGAAGTCCAAGTGCCTCCACTTACACTTACGTTTGTGAGGGACCTCCTCGGTGGGGCTGTAAAAGGAGGGCTCACCAACAGGGTCATGTTCCGCCAGTGGGACGGGCTGAGGCGTCAACGCAGGCTGTCCCTGGGACTGGACGATGGAAGACAAGCCCAGCTGCAAGGGAGTGGGGGCGGATCCTGAAAAAAGAGTAGGGGGTCTCGAACCTCTCGAGGGAACCCTCTCCACCATGTCGAAAGCGGAGGGTGAACCAATCTCTCTGGGCTCCATGTTTAACACCCCCGGATCCGGCGTGGGGATCGGCGTCGGAACCGAAGCGCTCGGACCCAAGAGGGAAGTGCACTCCGACCAAAACTGAGTCGAAGATACACTGGCCCCCTCGGATCCCACGCACAGCTCTCGGCCCCGAGAGCTCGGATCTGAAAAGGGATCCGACAAACTCAAGGGCATGGCCGGCGTCGAGGTAGCAATAACCATCGGCGCCGACTCCCTGACTCAGAGACTCCTCGGATCCGAAACCAGACAGTGGATCGGAAAAGGAGCTATCGGGGCAAAAAGTGGGGCTGAACACCCCCCCCCCCGGAAGGAGGGAGGCAGCAGCACTCCCATCTGCAAGTTGGGTTTGGAGAAAGCGACGCATCATCCAGTCCATATCAGCGTCGGAGAGGCTAAGGGTTTACCTTGAAGAGGCTGCCAAAGCTGGCCGAGGGGGCCGCCGCAAGGACCTTGAAGATGGTTGGGCCTCCTCCTCCGGCTCCAGCGAGAAGCGTGGAGAATGGAGCCGAGGGGAGGAAGGCCCAGAGACCTTCTGGGGTGAGGAGAGCAGCTTGGCAGGCAGGGCCGAGGGGGCTGAGTCGGCCCACTGCTTGTGGCTTCTGTACCTCTCTTTCTCTTTTTTAGAGTCCCTCTCTCCCTGGGAAGAAGTGGGAGGTTGAGTCCTAGCCAGAGGAGGGGGGACAGCAGGCTGAGCAGCCGCAGCTGCAGCCACCGAGGGAGAGGGGCCTACTAGGATTTAAACTACAAGGGAACGAGGGAGTAAATCTCAGGGATTTAAACTATAAAATTAAACTAAAAGAACAAAGTCCGGCACAACAGGACCCGGAAAGCAACAATCAGATAAAATGCTGTAAATCCTTTTGCGTGGCCAATACCAACACAAACGCAGCTTACTAAAAAGCTTTTATTAGATCTCCAAATAAAAAGTACAGTTTTGTACCTACCATAAATGTAGATGTCCGATAGGCATGCATCTGCAGTCCTTACAAATGGGTTGTCCTGTCGTCAGGCAGCCCTTCGGTCGGCCGGATTCCAAAGTCTGGGTCTGGCCTCGGCTGGTGTCGCACTTCACCCGACGTCATAGCTGCAGTTCTTCGGGTATAAAGGCATCAGCCGACGCCATTTTCCTCAGTGTTTCTTGCCCCAGATGCCAGGTGCCCTCTAGGAAGGCTAAATTTGGATAAATGCAAATGCTTCCAAATAGTAGAGAGCAAACAAAAAATAAGCATGTATGTACATATAGTCAAACAAATACACCATAATAGATTCCCCAGCTAGCTACAAGATGGGCAAATACCCTAGGAGTACCACAGAGGGAAGGAGGGTGGGTAATCCTGACTGCAGATGCATGCCTATCGGACATCTACATTTATGGTAGGTACAAAACTGTACTATGTCCTTCAAGGATGCATCTGCAGTCCTTACAAATGGGTAGAATACCATAGCCAAACTGGGGAGGAGGAGAAATAAGATTATGGTGTAGTTAAGATCCCTTGCAAAACAGCAGTGGCAAAACCTGCTCGGGATCTGGAATATAAAGGTAAATTATAATGCTTGGCAAATGTATGCACGGAGCTCCAAGTAGCAGCCTCTAAAATGTCTTTGGTAGCCACTCCTCGTAAAAAGCTGTGGTAGTGGCTGTAGCCCTTGTAGAGTGAGGCCTGATGTTTTCTGGAGTTTTCTTCCCATGGTAGGAGTAACAAAATCTAATGCAATTTCCTATCCACTTAGAGATTGTCTGTTTTGAAATTGCTTTTCCTTCCATTCCTGTTGCATATGCTACCAGTAGCTGGTCAGTTTTTCTGTTGCTCTTGGTCCTGTCCAGGTAGTAACGTAATTGTCTATGTACATCCAAGGTATGCAACAGTCTTTCTCCCCTGTTCTGTGGGTTGGGGAAGAATGTAGGTAGGTGGATAGTTTGATTTAAAGATACCCTGGAGACCACCTTTGGCATAAAAGTAGGATTAGTTCTCATGGCCACTCTATCTTGATGGAAGATCAGGAAGGGCTGTACTGCCATTAATGCCCGTAGCTCAGATACCCTTCTTGCTGAAGTGATTGCAAGCAGGAAAGCAGTTTTCCATGATAAGTATTGTAATTCTGCTGTTGCTGCTGGTTCGAAAGGAGGTAGTGTCAATTTTTCTAGCACAAAGTTCAAGTCCCATGCTGGCAATGGTGGCTTCCTAGGTGGTTTTACATTTTTAATTCCTCTCAGAAACTGCCTGAGCAGAGGATGTGAGAAGACTGGAGGATCCAAGTTGTATTCTGCTGAAATGGCTGATGCATGAATCTTAATGGAAGAATAGGACAGGCCGTTGTGGAAGAGCTCTGCCAAGTATTCCAGAATGTTAGCTATGTTTACCAGTGACACATTCTCTCCTTTTGCTGTACTCCAAATGAGATATCTTTCCCATTTTGCTGAATAATTTTTTCTTGTTGAGGGTCTGCGAGCCTCCAAGATAATGTCTTTAACCCTTTGAGATAATTCTGGGTTATTTGGTCTTATGCAATGTTCCAGGCAGTCAGCTGCAGTGTTTTCAGGTTTGGATGCAGGGTTTTGAAGTTGTTCTGTGTTAACAGCAAGGGAACTAGGGGCAGAGGCCATATTTGTTCCCGAGACATACTCCTCAGTAATGGGTACCAATGTTGCCTTGGCCAGTCTGGAGCTATCAGGATGATCCTTGGACGGTCTTCTTTGATCTTCAATAGCACCTTGTGCATCAAAGGAAGAGGTGGGAATGCATATGCTGTCAGGTTTTTCCAACTGAAAGATAGGGAGTCCACTTTCCAAGCAAGTGGGTGGTACGTCCTTGTGCAGAATTTTTTCAGTTGGTGATTGTGTGGGGATGCAAATAAGTCTATTTCTGGTAGTCCCCATTTCCTTGTAATGGTTTTGAAGATGTCCGGATGCAGCATCCATTCGTGGGCATCCGTGGCAGTTCTGCTTAGGATGTCATGAAGTAGAAAGGGAGTTGCTCCTGTTTTTCTACTGTCAGGAATGCCATTTGTATTGATGTGTCCAGATCTGCCCCCAAGAAGGTTATCCTTTGGGATGGTATCAGCCTTGACTTTTTTATATTGACTGTGTATCCCAGGGCTTGTAGTAGATGAATGACCCTTTGCAAATCTTTTATTAATTTGTTTTTGTTGTCCGCTTGTAACAGGCAGTCGTCCAGGTAAGGGTAAATTTGAATTCCCTGAAGCCTGCAATGAGCAATTACTGATGCCAGGCATTTCGTGAATACTCTGGGCGCAGTAGATAAGCCAAAGGGCAATGCTGAGAATTGATAATGCTCTGATCCTGCAAGAAATCTGAGGTATCTTCTGCAATTTGGTCGTATGGGGACGTGCAGGTATGCCTCCTTGAGATCTAGAGTTACCAGCCAAGACTCCTTGCCCAGCATGGGAAGAAGCTGCTGTAGGGTCAGCATTTTGAATTTTGGAACAATGAGGTATGTGTTTAAAGCGGACAGGTCGAGAATAGGCCTCCATTGGTTTTCTTTTCTTGGTACCAGGAAAAGTCTGGAGTAAAATCCTTGCCCTTGTTCCATAGATGGTACCCTTTCTACAGCTCTCATCCTTAGTAAGTGAGTTATTTGTTCTAGAGCTTCTGTCTTTTGATTTGGAGGTAGGTTTGGCATTCCTCTCTTCCTTGGTAGAGTATGGAAGTGAAACCTGTAACCTTGGTCTATTGTCTGTAAAATCCATTTGTCTCCTGTGATGTAATGCCAGTTTACTAAAAATAAGGCTAGCTTCCCGCCTAAGGGTGCCTCTAGTTGTTCCCTGGTAGGCGGTGCCAGAGCCAAGTCACTGTGATTGTCCTGTGGAAGTGGTGGTGGTGGCTGGATCTGTGGCTGTACCTCGCTGGTTGTTAGCCTGCCACTGACATCCCCTGTAGGCACCTCTGGATTGACCCCTGCCTCTTGAGCGTCTATTCCTGCCTCTCGGAGCTCTGGAGGTGTCTGGAAAGGACCAATTCCTGGAAGGCCAGTTCCTGCTAAACCTTGGAGGCTGGAAGAAATCCTTGACTGTCTGGACAGATTTTGCTTTCTCTTCCACCTTCTTCAGCACCTGCTGTGCAGGGGAGCCAAACAAATTGAGCTTATCCATGGGAGCATCTAGGAGCTTTGATTTAACATGGTCTGGTAAGGACTGTTCTTTTAACCATGCATGTCTTCTGATCACTGTGCCAGTCATGGCTGATCTAAAGGAAGCCTCCAGTGCATCATAGCCGCATTTTAAGGAATGATTACTGACCTGCTGAATGTTATGTACCATTTCCTGTACAGATTTTTTTGTCTAATGGTTCATCCGAGGACAGTTTTTTAGTTAACTGGTCTAACATAAATTCCTGATACTGAATCATGTGGAATTGACAGTTCAAGGCCCTAGCTGAAAGAGTAGCAGAAGTGTAAACTTTTTTACCCCATCTCTCTAAGGCCCTAGATTCCCTTTCAGAGGGAGGGTTTTGGTAGAGGTAGCTGCTACAGCCTTGGGTCCCTGGGAGATAGTTTGGGATCTGTAAAGGGCCTTATACAAATGATAATGTGTGTCCGAACCCTGTAGTACCTATCGGGCTTAGCAGGGGCTGGAGGAAGAGAATCAGGAGCAGTACAAGCATCATTAAAAGCATCATCCACAACAGTAAGTACTGGAGGAATGGCTAAAGGCCTATGCTGTGGCAAATGCAAAAGGTTCTAAGCCTTTTCCTAGAGTCTGAAAAATCCTGGCCCTGCCATTGAAATTGTTCCCTCATAGCATGCAAGGTTTCCCCAAAAGAAAATTCCTCAGGCGGAGAGGCAGAAGGAATGGACTCTTCTGCATCAGAGTCCTCATAAGGAGAAAAAGGAGCCTCTGGAGGGTCTGAATTATCTGATTCATCAGAGGAGCCATCTGAAGAAACTGGCTCAGGGGGCTCTACTCTAGTCCTCTTCTCTGGAGGAGGGTGAGAGGCCCTGTCTGGATGTAGTTGGGATCCCCGGATCAAAGAAATGAGATCCTCTGCTAGACTAAGCATTTGTGAACTAGAACCGGGCCTGTGAGAGGGGGTCTTAGCAGGCACAGTTTTGGTAGTTTTTGCTGCTTTAGCCCTGGCAAAGGCCTTAATCGACATGGATGCAGGAGGCCTAGCAGCTCCATGTGCAGGGGTAGAAATATCCAAAGGGATAGTATCTGATAAATCCTGTGAACCTGCAGGAGCAGGTGGGATTTCGGTAGCAGATTCAGTCAGGCTGGATGAGGCCTCGGTAAGTGGCAAGCTTTCGGCCGAAGGAAGAACCGTGGACTCGGTTTCAGCCGAAACCGAGACACTTGCGGTTGTCTTAACCGCGGTTTCGGCCGAAACCGCGGACCGCGAGTGTCGGTCCTTTTCCTTGCGTTTTTTAGAAATTTGTGTAGTCGGAGTATCCGACGGCATAATGTAAGCAAAACGGAGCCGAAAAACTCTTCAGCAAATTCAGACCAACGTCTAAGCGTTCGTCGGTTGAAAGAAGCACAGGCTAGACAAGCTGCTACGTCGTGGTCTGGGCCTAAGCAAGGTAAGCAGTAAGAGTGGAAATCTTTATGAGGTATTTGTTTCCCACAATTTAAACAGTTATTCACTTTTTCTGACATCGGCTGAGGCAAGAAAGAGTCCCCAACGGGGTACTTAGCTTTTTAGAAGTCTTCGGTACTTGTAGTAGTAATCTCTGGTTCTGACCGACCGGCACTTGCGAACAGCTTCTGCTTCAGCCACGCGGCAAGAAAGACTGAGGAAAATGGCGTCGGCTGATGCCTTTATACCCAAAGAACTGCAGCTATGACGTCGGGTGAAGTGCGACACCAGCCGAGGCCAGACCCAGACTTTGGAATTCGGCCGACCGAAGGGCTGCCTGACGACAGGACAACCCATTTCTAAGGACTGCAGATGCATCCTTGAAGGACATCCAAGCGCTTTCTCCCAGTCACTACAGGGCTTTCTCAAGGTAAAACAGGTTGATAACTCATACCATTTCCTTTACACTCTAGACAAAATCACATGATTCAATTAATTGATACCTATTAATATTTTAAAGTGAAATACAAAGAAATGTAAAAGTATAAAAATATAAAAGTGTAAAGTTTTACATAAAAAACATTCTTGTGTCAGAACAATAAAACAGCACTGTTGTGTTAGTTAACCATATTTCCAAGACAAGTAAACATACCCCCAATAAAACCCCAAACTTTCTTCTGTTTTTCTTTTTAGTTCCGTCATGCTCTTACTTTTAAAGGCATGTTATCAAACTCACCCTACTGCAAACCCAAACGGAACATCATAAAACAAATTATTTCAACCTTTACAATCTAGCTTGTCTCATTTTTAAAACACTGTTAATATTGATGTTCTCATTCATACCGGGAAACCTACTAGCATCCAGCTTAAGTTGCCAAAGTAGTTCACGGTATTCCAGTTTAGTTTCCCAGTTACCACCTCTAACTTCAGGGGTAACTTGCTCAAGGACAATAAACCTTAAACGCATATTTTCACATGTCAACAAGTGTTTATAAAAAGCATTGCTTTCCTTGTGATTACTGATGTCATTCAGGTGTTCAGACACCCTTCTTCTTAAAACCCGCTCGGTTTTTCCTACATAAAACCCTTTACATTCTTCACAAAACCCTAGATAAACCACACCTTTCACCCCACAATTATAATATTTCTGGGGTCTGTAATTAAATTTCCTAGAAGGCAAATGTAAGGTCCCCCCATTTAACATGGCATAACATTGTCTACAGTTCCCACAAGGAAAAGTTCCCAGTTTCTTCTTGGTCTTGTCATATTTAATGTCTTGCTTAGCCTCAAGTAATTCCTTAAGATTCTTGTTCCTTTTTCTAATAAAATGAGGGCAAGGTGTGGTATAAGGCTTTGTGTCATCATGTGAAGTGAGTACAGGCCAATACCTTTGAATAACCTCTTCAAATACATTCGAATTAACTGCATATGTGTAAATAAAACTATTTCTAAGGTTAGAACTGTCTTTTGTTGTTTTTGGGTGAACCATGCTCGAAGCAGTTCCTAACAAGGGGGGGGGGTATAATCTGTCCCTCCCCTTAGTAACTTCTTGACTCATTTTATTTATAAGGTTGTTTGGGTAACCCTTTTCAAGAAAAAAGCCTTTTAAAATTTCAATCTCTTCACAAAAGGCTTCCAAAGTACTAGACATCCTTGATCCCCTTATTAACTGCCCTTTTACTATGCCTTTCTTTTGGCTGTAGGGATGGTTACTTTGAAAATGCAGAAATGAGTTTGAATAAGTAGTCTTCCTAAATATTTTTGATTGAAAACAATGATTAATATTGTCTTTGTATAAAGTAACGTCCAAATAATGTAACTCATTCCTGTCAATGTTATGAGTAAATCTCAAGAAGGTTGTTGAGTTATTAATGTAAGACAAAAACTCTAAAAGATCCTGTTCACTACCTTTCCATAAAATACATATATCGTCCAAAAACCTCCTGTAGTACAAAATCTCTTGAAACCAACTACTTGCAAACACATGTTCCTTTTCCCAATGGTACAAGACAATGTTGGCATATAAAGAGGCACAGGGTGAGCCCATGGCTACCCCTTTCCTCTGCCTGTAAAATTCTCCATTAAAATAAATAAAATTGTTGTCAAGAACCATTTCCATGAGTTCCAACAGAAGATTAGTGACTTTGGGACTGAAACCTGCTTCTGTTGACAATGTGGCACCCAACCATTCCAGACCCAATTGGTGTGGAATACTCGGAAAAAGTTCCACAACGTCCACTGTAACCATTAAGATATTTTCATCAAATGTTTTCTGGTCAATTCCTTTTAGAAATTCCCAGGAGTCTTTACAAATATGATGAATCCTGGAAACAAAATTTTTTAGGGAATAGTCGATAAACTTAGCTAATGGTTCAGTTATACTTCCAGCCCCAGCTACAATAGGTCTAAATCTTAGTGGGTCCAAGGTTTTGTGGGTTTTGGGGATACCAAAAATCTGTGCTATTTTTGGCTTAGCAACATATAAATAGTTGTATAGTTGCTCATTGATTGCTTTTTGTAACAAAAAATCTTGGATTTGATAATTAATCTTAGCAAAAGCTATGTTGATTTCATTTTTGGAAATAAGTTCGTATTGTTGTGCATCTTGAAGCATAGTATGCATACTTGATTCATAGTCAACCGTGTACATTAATACAGCCCCCCCCCCCTGTCTGGTTTCATTGTTCTGATACCTTCTTTCTTAAATAGTTCTATCAGGGTTAATTCGTCTTTTGTAAGGTTCGATGCGGGTCTGGTGTAATTTCCTTGCCCTATACATCTAATGTCCCTTTCTACTAAGGTTTCAAATACTTTTAAAGAGGGGTGTGTAGGGGGGTTGAATGTGCTTTTCCTGGACAACTCCTTAGTTGAGTATTCCTGACCTTTAAAAAGTATGTTCAAGTTCATTTGCCTAACAAAAAGCTTCAAATCAATTAAAAGGTTTGTGAGTTGAAAAGGTTTTGCAGGAACAAAGTGGAAACCTTTTGAAAATAATTCAAAATGGTTATTTGTTATTTCACAGTCTGTGAAATTAAAAATAGTAAAATTATTCTTTCTATGTACAATTTGTTTTTCGTTTGTAATAACAGGAGATTCATACCAGTTAAGAATAATGTTATCTAGTCCTGCGGGTGATTCCAGTTGTTCTGCTGGAAATTCCGCCCTTTCTCCCTTCTCAGGGGTTGCTGAAAATCCTGCACAGACTGTTTCCTATTTCTTTCTGCTATCCTTTCACTTCTCCTTAATGTGTCAACAGTCACAGGCCCATAATTATCAAATCTATTCCTTTCACCCCCATTTACAACAACCCCTTCGTTGCTGTTGCTTTTCCATGATTTGGTTACAGGTAGCGGAAAGGCCCTCCCTTCTTTATATTCATTTAAATCAAGCTCCAATTTCCTCATTTTCCGGTTCAAAACCCTCATGCAGTGTTGATCAACCTCAATAAAAGTTTTGACATAATCTCTTCTAAAACTAATAAATTTATTATCATTAAGTAACCTCTCATTTAAATCATTCAAATCCTTTAACAATGTCAGCTCTATTTTCGTATTCAGTTACCATACATTTAAGCATTTCAATGCCAGCCCTGTTAAAAATAGTACAAAGTTGATCGTACAACACAGTGCCTGTCTGCACATTATTTGGAAATTTGAAAAAACGCAAGCCTTTAGGCACCCTTTGCACATTGATACACTCTTTTAAACAGTCAATTTCAATTTGATTGTTCTTAAAAGAATAAAGTCTTTCTTTAAAATCACCAAAATCAACTTCAGCATTTCGAATAAAATCATGGTTCACTGTACCTGGTTGGAACGAGAATTGGTGCCTAGTCCATGCGCTAAAGTGAGAACATCAATATTAACAGTGTTTTAAAAATGAGACAAGCTAGATTGTAAAGGTTGAAATAATTTGTTTAATGATGTTCTGTTTGGGTTTGCAGTAGAGTGATTTTGATGACATGCCTTTAAAAGTAAGAGCATGATAGAATTAAAAAGAAAAACAGAAGGAAGTTTGGGATTTTATTGGGGGTATGTTTACTTGTCTTGGAAATATGGTTAACTAACACAATAGTGCTGTTTTATTGTTCTGACACAAGAATGTTTTTTATGTAAAACTTTACACTTTTATATTTTTATACTTTTACATTTCTTTGTATTTCACTTTAAAATATTAATAGGTATCAATTAATTGAATCATGTGATTTTGTCTAGAGTATAAAGGAAATGGTATGAGTTATCAACCTGTTTTACCATGAGAAAGCCCGGTAGTGACTGGGAGAAAGCGCTTGGTTTTATTTGGAGATCTAATAAAAGCTTTTTAATAAGCTGCGTTTGTGTTGGTATTGGCCACGCAAAAGGATTTACAGCATTTTATCCGATTGTTGCTTTCCGGGTCCTGTTGTGCTGGACTTTGTTCTTTTGGCTTGGGCTACATTTATTCTCTGATTTTATAAAATTAAACTAATCGCTCACACTAAAAACTAAGAGATTTTAAGCAAAAAACACTTACAAATCGCCTGAAATGCTAGGAGCTCGAAAACTTGTGCTTGACAAAGCCGCGGCAAACGAGATCTGAGGATTGGAAGGAGGTAGCAGGGTATTATGGGTAAGGGGAGGAGCTTGGAGCTCGGATCTCTAGCTTGGAAAGCTGCCGGCTCGGATCCAGGTCAGATCCGATACACACAGGTTGATGCCCAAATGAAGTTAACTACTTCAGATACATAGCTTAGGTCCCATGGTGCTGGAGGAGTCTTAATGGGTGGTCTTAATAAAATAGTGCCCTTCAGAAAAGCTTTGCATAGACTGCGAGACATAAGATTTGGGCCTGATTCACTTATATGGAAATTAGATATTGCTGCCAACTGAGCTCATATAGTGGCTGCAGCTGCTCCATCACTGAACAGCTTTGTCAAAAATTCAAAAATGGACGCTGTAGGTGCAGAAAGGGGATCAATGTGGTTATTTAATGCCCAGGAAGAAAATCTTTTCCATTTGCTCATATATAATTTCCGAAGCCTTATGAGACTAGATCAAGATATGTTTCACAGATTAGGAAGCCTGGCTATGTTTGGAATCAGAGCAGCCAAGCTGTCAATTTGAGGGTTTGAAGAGAGTGATGGAGCATCCCTGACATATGAGTCAGAAGGTCCAGAACCCACGGCTCCTCCTGGACATGAGGCCAAAGGAAGGGGAACCAGATTTGAGGAGGCCAGTATGGAGCGATGAGTATTAAGTTCCTTCCCAATGAGCTTGCTTTCTGAAGAACTTTGGGTATAAACGGAAAGGTAAGGAAGGAGTATAGGAGACCCAAGGGCCAATCGTGTACAAGTGCATCCCTTGGTGACTCCCCTGGAGAGAGGATTAGGGCAAAAAGGCTGCTGGACTTGGCATTTATGAACAAGGCAAAAAGGTTGCAGCAAGGCTGGCCCCATTTGTGGGAAATCATCTCCACTACTTCCTGTTTTAGGGACCACTCATGAGGCATCAGAATCTCTCTGCTGAGTTTGTCTGCTATCACACTGAATTTCCCCAGGATGTGCGCTGCTATCAGAAAGCTTTGGGAGGAGGTCACCCACTGCTATACTCTCAGGGGCTCTTGACACAGAGGGTAGGACCTGCTTCCTCTTTGTTTAAGTACCAAACAACTGACATGTTGTCTGTCTGTACTGCAACAGTTTCCAGTGGAGTCCTGAAATGCTTGCAACGCTAAAAACACCACTCTCTAGGACAATTTTGTGCAAATGGACCTCGTGATCCTGCCAGCTGTCTTGGACTGTTCTTCCCAGATAATGCCCCCCCCCCCCACCTCCACCTGGGAAGCATCTGTGGTTACTGTGACTAATGGATGTGGAAGAACAAAGGGTCGACCTGATGTCACTTGAATGGAGTGAAGCCATCAGCGAAGATCCTTCTTGCAAGATTCCATTACTGAAATATTGTGGGACATGGGAAGTCGTTATAGGACCACTGAGTGAACAGTAGCCACTGTAGAATCCTCATGTGCAGGTGTGCTAATGGAACTAAGTTTACTGCTGCTGCCATTGTCCCCAAGACTTTGAGTACTGTTCTTGCCTGTACTTTTCTCCTGGAAAGAAGGTTTAAGACCTGATGTCGAAGTACTTGGACTCTTTCTGGGGGAAGTTTCGCCCTCATTTGTGTTGTATCTAGATCTGCTCCTATAAAAATGATACGCTGAGATGGCAACAAGGTATATTTTTCGTAATTTATCGTAATTCCTAGATGAGAGCAGAGATGTAATGTGTTGTCCTTTGCTTTTTCTAGTAGATGCTTGGTGGTGGAGGTTACGAGCCAGTCGTCTAGATACGGAAACACTCGGAATCCTACATGTCTCAAGTGAGCTGTGACTACTGACATACACCTGGTGAACACTCTGGGGGCTGTAGTGAGACCAAAGGGCAGAGCCTGAAACTGGTAGTGACTGGCTCCCAGCCAAAAGCGCAGATGACTCCTGGATGGTCTGTCCATTTTTATGTGGTAGTACGCATCCTGGAGGTCTAAAGAGCACATCCAATCATCTTTTCCCAGAAAAGGGAATACTGACTGCAGTGTTACCATCCGGAACTTTGTTTTTCTTACCAATTTGAGTAAGTTCCGGATCCTATCTGGTCTGCCAGGACTGTCTGGCTAGCAACTTTTGAATTTCTAGAGTTGCCTGTTCCCTTTGACTGGGTGGAACGTCCGGGTTGTTTTTTATGTTTGGGATGGGGGAAGGAAAAGGGTATAGAGTAGTCTATGGATACAATATTTTGTACCCATTTGTCTTTTATCATCTCTAGCCAAGCTTCTGGGTACAAAGATAAGAGACCCCTGACTGCCTCCAGAGAGGGACAGATGGGCCTCCCTTCATGAGTGCTGAAAGGGCTTACCACGGAATGACTCCCTGTCACCCTGATTTTGTGGATTCCTCTGCCATGTGGATGGTGTCTTCCATTACTGCTTTCCCCTCTGCCCCTGGTGGAAGAATCACCACTTGTCTTTTGAAAAGCTCTCTGGGATTTTCGGAACCACATTTTTTCCTCCCTTTTGACCTGTTGAGTAAGGTCTACAAGGTAGAGAAAAACAACTTCTATGGCAGAAAGAGTTTTTTCTTCTTGATCACATCTGGTTAATGTGCCCTTGACTTTTGGCCCGAACAAGGACAAGCCATTGAAGGGGGCATTAACAAATGAAGATTTAAAGGGCTCCTCAAAAATCACACAAGCGCATCCAGTAATGTCTCCTTAGGGAAATTCCTGAACCAGCTGCTCTACTCGCTCCATCTGCTGCATAAGAAATGAGCCTCATGGAGGAGTTAACCACAGTGTTTAAGGTGGAGACCTGAGAGGAAACTTTGTCTGATACCCCTGCAGTTACTGAATCCTGGAGAGCATCTCCTAGCTCCTTTAGGAGATCTCTTTGTACCCTAGTACAATGCGTCAGATAATTTAGTGATCTGAGTGCAAAGGTCACTTAAGAGAACATGCGGTCTCCATATCTGTCCATCATACGAGACTCCTTGTTCAGTGGATGGACAGATGAGGATGTCTCTGAAAGTTCCTTTTTGGTGGCTGCTGCCGCCAACCACCATAACATCTACTGGAACACCCTTGGTAAGGAAATCTTTGTCTGATGGTGCAGTAATAAACTTGTTTGGCCATCAAGGAACAGGTTCCACCGTGTCTGGAGACTCCCACGCCTTTCGACTAATTCCATGAGCTTGTCGAAAGGCCGAGACACCCAAGTGGGGGAAGGGTGAGAGCCAAAGGCTTACACCCAAGTGGCAGAAGGGTGAGACCCAAAGGCTTACACCCAAGTGGCAGAAGGGTGCGACCCAAAGGCTTTCAGGTATACAGTCTCCTCAGAAGGGTTGATGGACATCCAGCCAACTCTCTGTTTAAGAATTTCCAGGATGTCTGTAAAGGAGACATACTCAGAGGGCGACCGTGGGGACCCTTCTGACTCATCAAGGCCTGTATCAGAAGTGAATGACTCCTCTGGGGTGTCTAAATGCTTCCTCTTGCAAAGTCTTTTACGAGGGAC